>NC_057808.1:297270527-297284181 GCF_018294505.1 Triticum aestivum | reverse complement strand
CTGAGCACCACATTGCACAATATAACATACTCCTAATAGAAGATCATACAGTTAACCAAACCAAGCATGCTTAACAACTTGGAAATATAGCAATTATATTTGTTTCTCATGTATTTAGTATAGCCAAATTCGATTTATTCCTCACATGGTATACAATAACAGAATGCAGCCACAACAATTGAACATCGCATTGCAGAATTGAACCAAGCAGTTAACTAAACACCACAACAAGTGAACCAAGCCACAACAAATGAACCGAGCAGTTAACTAAACACCAATTGAACAATATAACATACTCCTAATAGAAGATCAGATAGTTAACCAAACCAAGCATGCTTAACAACTTGGAAATATTGCACCCTGAAGAATTAAACATCACATTTGCAGAATTGAACCAAGTAGTTAATTGAACACCACATTGCATGATGTATAGAACATATACACTATAGCAGAAGATTGCATGGTGAAAGTAGATAGCACAATTCACTAGAATTTGTTAAAGGAAAGGCAGTAGATAGCAAACTGAACATGGGTCCTTATAGTGAACTAATAAGACAAGCTACTCCTCATTGTCGGAGATATCGATGACGATTGGCTCCTTGGACATGGAAGAGGGCGAGGCCTCCGCATCGTGGGTGCCCTCGTTGTAGTGGTGAGTTGCCTGAGCCGCTCCGGGCACCAACCTACTGGTTCTCGAGATGAGGTAAGCACGTGCACGCTAAGAAAACACCTCGTAGTCTTTGTCAAAGGCACTAACGGTGGCCTCGAGAAAACTCCACGAACTGTCGTTTAAAGCAGCCAACCGCGTCGCGGCGTCAGCGCGCGAGGCGTCAACGGTGGCCTCGACGGCGAGGTGCTCCTCCAAGATCTGGGGGTCGGCACGAATGGCAGCCATCGCGACCTCATCCGCGCGTGCAGCCGCGATTTGCTTCTCCGCTGCCAAATGCTCCTTGAGGTCCTGGCTATACTGCGTGCACCATGGCTTAGGCCGGCGTTTAATTGGTGGAGGGGTTGGTGATTTGGGTGGAAGGTGTCGCGCTCGCGCCGGCGGTCGGGGCATGTGGGATGTGGAAGGAGGACGAGGATGGGGGTCGGGTGTGGATTACCTGCCTGGATAGGCGAGGCCGAGCAGCGTGAAGGAGGGTCGCCGACGAGGAGGCGGCGACGCGGCAAGCAAGGAGTGAAGGTTTCAACTTGGAAAGGAAGGCGGAAAGGGGGGAAATGTGGCTTTTGGTAAGGGGGAGGGGGCGGGGAGGTAGATATTTCCGCGGAAGCCGAAAATTTGGAAGCGCTTCAGCCAAAAAACTGGCGAGCAAAGTGTCATCAGACACGGTCCAAAGATATTTTCTGTTGCATCTCACACGGTTGGTTATAATAAACTGTGTGGGATGTACTTGATTTTTCTTCTTGATTTGAATTACATAATGGGGTCACAGCGGTCATGGACGGTGTTTGAATTGCTAGACCTTTTATCTGCAGTGATCATAAAAGAATTGGAATTATTCAGGGTTCGTTTGGACATTTTTATGCATTAAGTGAGTTTTCAATGCATTTATGTGCATAATTCAAATTTGAACTACATGTGCATGCTCCAGTGCATATAAATTGGTTGAAAAATCAAATCTTTGTCCTTGGGTGCATGCTTAGGTCCCATGCAAGAAATGGGAATGAATTACAAACACCAGGGCACCGTTGATTGCCGGCAATACATTGAGATGCCTGGTTTTTAAATTCTAGTAAATACAAACCTCGTTTGAAATTCATGAAACTTGGCATGCTATCATGGAGAGGCATCAACATGCCGTGGTACAAATTTTGTCCCATTTGGGGCAGGTTTGGGAATATGCTTCTCACAAACCGGAGCTTCTCACAACAAGCATGATGGTTTTCGTTAGGGAACGTCCCGGCTTTGGGGACGAAACGATATCCATTGCCTCTTAATGCTTTCAAGTTTTTTTCTCGTGCCAACATAGAACAACAGGAGTGTTGTGTGAATTTTTGTGATTTTTTGGGGTTCGTTTGGACATTTTTATGCATTAACTGAGTTTTCAATGCATTTATGTGCATAATTCAAATTCGAACTACATGCGCATGCGACAGTGCATAATTGGTTGAAAAATCAAAGTTGTGTCCTTGGGTGCATGCTTAGGTCCCATGCAAGAAATGGGAATGAATTTCAAACACCAGGGCACCGTTGATTGCCAGGAAAACATTGAGATGCCTGGTTTTTAAATTCTAGTAAATCCAAAACTCGTCTGAAATTCATGAAACTTGGCATGCTATCATGGAGCGGCATCAACATGCCGTGGTACAAATTTTGAACCATTTGGGGCAGGTTTGGGTATATGCTTCTCACAAACCGGAGCTTCTCACAACAAGCATGATGGTTTTCGGTAGGGAACGTCCCACCTGTGTGGACGAAAGGATATCCATTGCCTCTTATTGCTTTCAAGTTTTTTCTCGTGCCAACATAGAACAACAGGAGTGTTGTGTGAATTTTTGTGATTTTTCAGGGTTCGTTTGGACATTTTTATGCATTAACTGAGTTTTCAATGCATTTATGTGCATAATTCAAATTTGAACTACATGCGCATGCTCTAGTGCAATATAAATTGGTTGAAAAATCAAAGTTGTGTCCTTGGGTGCATGCTTAGGTCCCATGCAAGAAATGGGAATGAATTTCAAACACCAGGGCACCATTGATTGCCAGCAAAACATTGAGATGCCTGGTTTTTAAATTCTAGTAAATCCAAAACTCGTCTGAAATCCATGAAACTTGGCATGCTATCATGGAGTGGCATCAACATGCCGTGGTACAAATTTTGTCCCATTTGGGGCAGGTTTGGGTATATGCTTCTCACAAACCGGAGCTTCTCACAACAAGCATGATGGTTTTCGGTAGGGAACGTCCCACCTTGGGGACGAAACGATATCCATTGCCTCTTATTGCTTTCAATTTTTTTTCTCGTGCCACCATAGAACAACATGAGTGTTGTGTGATTTTTTGTGATTTTTTGGGGTTCATTTGGACATTTTTATGCATTAATTGAGTTTTCAATGCATTTATGTGCATAATTCAAATTTGAACTACATGCGCATGCTCTAGTGCATATAAATTGGTTGAAAAATCAAATCTTTGTCCTTGGGTGCATGCTTAGGTCCCATGCAAGAAATGGGAATGAATTTCAAACACCAGGGCACCGTTGATTGCCGGCAAAACATTGAGATCCTGGTTTTGAAATTATAGTAAATCCAAAACTCGTCTGAAATTCATGAAACTTGGCATGCTATCATGGAGCGGCATCAACATGCCGTGGTACAAATTTTGTCCCATTTGGGGCAGGTTTGGGTATATGCTTCTCACAAACCGGAGCTTCTCACAACAAGCATGATGGTTTTCGGTAGGGAACGTCCCACCTTTGTGGACGAAACGATATCCATTGCTTCTTATTGCTTTCAAATTTTTTTCTCGTGCCAACATAGAACAACAGGAGTGTTGTGTGAATTTTTGTGATTTTTCGGGGTTCGTTTGGACATTTTTATGCATTAACTGAGTTTTCAATGCATTTATGTGCATAATTCAAATTTGAACTACATGCACATGCTCCAGTGACTATAAATTGGTTGAAAAATCAAATATGTGTCCTGATGTGCATGCTTAGGTCCCATGCAAGAAATGAGAATGAGTTTCAAACACCAGGGCAATGTTGATTGCCGGCAAAACATTTAGATGCCTGGTTTTTAAATTATAGTAAATACAAAACTCGTTCGGTGCGCAGGTTCACCGGGAAGCGTGCAAGATGTTCAACGCAGGATTTGTGCATCTCTTCAACGCAAACGGTTCAGTGAAGCAGTAAAGCGACAGAAAATAAACCAAAAAATATACGTGCTGCCACACGCCCCGTGTGTCGTGCGAGCAGGCGTGACTTGACGGGACGCATGCGAGCAGTCCGCTGTGTAGGCATACCGAGAGGCATGCGTGCAGGCGTGTGTATTGATGGGGAGGCGTGCGAGTAGCTGTGTGAAATGATGGTAGGAATGGCAGACGTCCGCCGCGCAGGCTCACCGGGAGGCGAGACAACTTTTGACCGCAGCCTGCCTCGCTCCCACTAGTCCGTATTAATTGCGCGCCCGAGCCACTGACCATAATAGGCGGCCGCACCCCCGGTCCACAGTGGTCACCGACGTTTGGACTCCGGAGTGTATGACGATGCCGCCGAAGCGCAGCATCGGAGGGAGTGGCGACGCCGGGGCTGGTGAAGCACCCGCACAACGCGTCAATCTGGCCACAGAGGTTTCCGTCGCCGCTGACGAAGTCTCGCGCGGGCAGCAGCACGACCTTGAACTCGTCAGCGCCGTCGTGCCCCCCCCCCCCAGCTGGAGCCGAAGGTCAACAACAACTCCGGCAACAACTGCGACTCCGTCGGAAAACCGGTTAGTCACCTACATATATGTTTGTGCCTTTTTTCTTCCTGATCTTGGGAATTGATTTCGAATATCCTACATGTTATGCCATTTTTTCTTTCAGATTGGTATGAACACAGATGAGGCTCCGACCAGCGCCACCGCCGGATGTAGATCTTGGACCCGGCTGTGCGGCCAGAAGCGCCCCCTAGACCTGAGGAACCAGTAGAATCTCCGGCCGACCGCATCAGCGATCTCCCGGATGGAATCCTTGGGAAGATCATCTCCCTTCTCCCCACCAAGGATGGCTACCGCACACAAGTCCTCACATCTCGGTGGCGCACTCTGTGGCGCACCGCGCCTCTTAATCTTGACTGTCGTCAGCTAACTGTCGATGATGATTCTGAACTCCCCGGAGCCATCATCTCCTCCCACGGGGGCTCCGTTCAACGCATCTCCATCCCGGCATGCTACCTGCTAGACATACCCTACACGGTGGCCGCCTAGCTGGCATCCCGTCAATTCAATAAACTCCAGCAGCTTGAGTTCTACCATGACTATGTATGTAACATACCACGAAGCGATGTATCTGTGCCCTCACCACCAATGTCCATCACATGGTTTTCCTCCTCTCTCCACACCGCCACCTTTGCCCGATGCCACCTAGTAGACAATCTGGTACAAATGCTTCGACTCCCACTGCTAAAAAAACTTGCACTTGTGGTGGTTGATCTGTCGGAGGCCGCACTGCACAGCATCATCCACTCCAGCTGTCCTGCCCTGGAGCGCTTGCTGCTTGTTTTTGCAATGGAAATTCATATCCGTTGTCTCAAAATAAAGTCGCCCCACCTTGTAAGCTTGGGAATTTGTTTTTTTGGACATGATCTCATCATCGAAGATGCCCCTTCACTTCAAAGGTTGCTCCTTGATTCTGGTATAGTACCTTCGCAAATAACTATAGTCTGCGCCTAAAATGGAGACCTTGGGTGCAGTTCGTGATCCTTTTAGATGGTTCAAAATGGTGTTTGGCTCCACACCTATTGAGGTACTGTATATATATTAGTCATGTAAACTTTTGTAATCTGCCTTTTTCATTTGTGCGCATAAGTTAAGTATCATCTTGGAGTACACTTTTATTACTAATATTATGTTCTATGCTCAATCAAGAGCTTGTCCGTCCTATCAGTGGTGGTGGATTCTGTCAAGACCTTACATATCAGTATGTGGTGTTTTGATCTGAACACGATTATTGGGTTGCTGCAATGCTTTCCATGTCTGGAGAATTTGTATATAAAGGTGATGATTTCACGCACATTGAAAGCCCATATATAATGTACTATAATTAATCATTGAGTTATCACTCTTTCAACATAATCTTTTTAGACATTAACTGTTTTCAATCTTCATCTCTATTTAGGCACTAACACATGGAGAAAAAGGTATAACCAATGGATGGTTCAAGAAGAACCGGGACTTTCTCAGATCTCATGACATTCGTTTGAAGATAGTAACATTGGAAGGATATGCATCCAACAATGCCAGCACTAGCTTTGTCACATTCTTCATGTTGAATGCGAGGGCACTATTGTCCGTGAGGATTAAGTTTTTCGACAAGAAATTTCTTACGACTGCAAGTGTTGAACAACATAAAAAGAAGTTTCAGGTGGACCTAAGGGCTTTTGATCATGCTCGGCTTCTATTTACAATATCTTGTCATCATGTACCAGTAGAATTTCTGGCCGGGGATCTTGATTTTATGGATCAGACCGATCCATTTGATTGTGACTGCCGAAAACTTTGGTTGAGTTAGATGTCATTGTCCGGTTCAATCTGGATTTTGTCTAAACCTGATGAGCAATTAATCCTCGTGCTTTTGTACTATTTGTAAGCTGGAGTTAGATATTGTTTCCCTTTTCAACTCGGTTTTGACCCATATTTTCTTTCATACTGGGCCAATGGCTTGCCATTTCTTTCACTAAGACATAAATATTATAAGCATTCACAACATAGGGAAAGAACATCATTGTTACTGTTAGTCCAATTTCTGACAAGTTTTGGTACAAACTTCTTACAAACCAGAGCTTCTCTCAAAAAGGCTCATGGTTCCGAGAGGGACCTTGTCACCTATGTGTGCAAAATGACATACGTTGTCTCTTCCCGCCCTGATTTATTTTACAGAGGCAACATGCAACTATATATAGTAGTGCCGTCCTAAAAATATGAAATTATTCACGGTTCATTTTGCCTTTTTATACATTATTTGAGTTTCCTAAGCAGTTTGGAACATACTTTCGTGTGTGCAAAGGTCATGTGTGTACTAGCCACATATGTAATTCAATGTTCAATCTGTTTATGGAATCAAGTCCTTATAAGGTATAAGTACATGTGTTGTTGTTCTGTGTGCAATGACATCGCACACGGACCCTCCTGGGGAACCCATCGGTGATGATTTAATCAATCGCTGACAATTGTATACCACCAAGCATTTGCCCACAACACACACGGCTTATTAGCAGCAACCGTCTGTGTTATTATGGATCTTCGCACACATTTCCGATTACAGACATGTTTGCCGTGTATCACACACATCTTGTTATATTGAACCATTTCTGTTCTCTTGGCTCAAAGCAAACAGTTCATCCGAGTGAACCGCATGCCGTATATCGCACACACCTTCATCTGGCTGACCGTTTCTTTTGTGTTGCCTAATCACAAATAGTTCATCCAAGTGAACCGTATGATGTATATCGCACACACCTTCATCTGGCTGCCCATTCCTTTTGTTCCTCATCATCACAAATAGTTCATTGAACTGAACCGTATGCCCTGCATCGCACACGCAACTAAAATCTAAACCGTGTTTGATGCATCCTCCATCGCAAATGTTTTGCACCTTTTTGACAGTTTTTTTTACATCCCCATTTGCGATTAGTGCATCACACACAGTTTCGTGAAAGGGTCTCTGATCGTAGTGTCGCGTTAGCAGCATCCTGCAGTAGTGGGGATAGATCGAGACGCTTAATAGGACTTTCACAAAGCACATACCTTGGCAAAGTTTTGAAGAAGTTCAAAATAGATCAGTCAAAGAAAGGGTTCTTGCCTGTGTTGCGAGGTGTCAAGTTGAGTAAGACTCAAAGCCTGACCACGGCAGAAGATAGAGAGATAATGAAAGTCATTCCCTATGCCTCAGCCATAGGTTCTATAAAGTATGCCATGCTGTGTACCAGACCTATTGTGTACCTTGCCAAGAGTTTGACAAGGGGGTACAATAGTTATCTAGGAGTAGATCACTGGACAGCGGTCAAAATTATCCTTAGGTACCTAAGAGGACTAAGGAAAATTTTCTCGGTTATGGAGGTGATAAATAGTTTGTCGTAAAGGGTTACGCCGATGCAAGCTTTGACACCGATCCGGATGACATTAAGTCTCAATCTGGATATGTATTGAAAGTGGGAGCAATTAGCTAGAGTAGCTCCATGCAGAGCATTGTAGACATAGAAATTTGCAAAATACATATGGCTCTGAATGTGACAGACCCTTTGACTAAAACTCTCTCACAAGCAAAACATGATCAAACCTTAGTACTCTTTGGATGTTAATCACATGGCGATGTGAACTAGATTATTGACTCTAGTAAACCCTTTGGGTGTTCGTCACATGGTGATGTGAACTATTGGTGTTAATCACATGGCGATGTGAACTAGATTATTGACTCTAGTGCAAGTGGGAGACTGAAGGAAATATGCCCTAGAGGCAATAATAAATTTGTTATTTTATATTTCCTTATTCATGATGAAGGTTTATTATTCATGCTAGAATTGTATTGATCGGAAACCTAAATACATGTGTGAATACATAAACAAATACCGTGTCCCTAGTGAGCCTCTACTAGACTAGCTCGTTGATCAAAGATGGTTAAGGTTTCCTAACCATAGACAAGTGTTGTCACTTGATAACGGGGTAAAATCATTAGGAGAATGATGTGATGGACAAGACCCATCCGTTAGCTTAGCATAATGATCGTTCAGTTTTATTGCTATCGCTTTCTTCATGTCAAATACATATATATTCCTTCGACTATGGGATTATGCAACTCCCGAATACCGGAGGAATGCCTTGTGTGCTATCAAACGTCACAACATAACTGGGTGATTATAAAGATGCTCTACAGGTATCTCCGAAGGTGTTTGTTGAGTTGGCATAGATCGAGATTAGGATTTGTCACTCCGAGTATCGGAGAGGTATCTCTGGGCCCTCTCGGTAATACACATCATAAGCTCATAAGCTTGCAAGCAAACGACTAAGGAGTTAGTCACGAGGTGATGTATTATAGAACGAGTAAAGAGACTTGCTAGTAACGAGATTGAACTAGGTATGAAGATACCAACGATCGAATCTCGGGCAAGTAACATACCGATGGACAAAGGGAATTACGTATGTTGTCATAACGGTTCGACCGATAAAGATCTTCGTAGAATATGTAGGAGACAATATGGGCATCCAGGTTCTGCTATTTGTTATTGACCGGAGAGGTGTCTTTGTCCTGTATACATAGTTCTCAAACCCATAGGGTCCGCACGCTTAAAGTTCGTTGACGATATATGAGTTATGTGATTTGGTGACCGAAAGTTGATCGGAGTCTCGGATGAGATCACGGACATGACGAGGAGTCTCGAAATGGTCGAGAGGTAAAGATTGATATATAGAACGATGGTATTCGGACAACGGAAGTGTTCCGGAGGTTACCAGGTACTTATCGGGTCACCGGAAAGGAGTTTCGGGCACCCCGGCAAAGATATGGGCCTTATGGGCCAAGTGAGGGAACACACCAGCCCTAGTGCGCCCCTATAGAGGCCAGCCCTATGAGGAGGATAAGGAAAGAGGGGATGTCAAGGAAAGTGTGGATTAGGATTCCTACTTCCTTCCCTCTCCCCTCGTCTTTCCTCCCCCTCGGTTACATATGGCAGGGGGCGCGTGGCTTGGGAGGGACTCCAAGTAGGATTCCTCCTACTTGGGCACCTCCTATGGCTCCTCCTCCCTCCTATATATATGTGAGGAGGGGGGCGCCTAGCACACAACAGACAATTGCCTAGCCGTGTGCGGCGCCCCCTCCACAGTTTACACCCTCGGTCATATCTTCGTGGTGCTTAGGCGAAGACCTGCGAGGATCACTTCACCATCACCGTCACCACGCCGTCGTGCTGATGGAACTCATCTACTACCTCAACGTCTTGCTGGATCAAGAAGGCGAGGGACGTCACCAAGCTGAACGTGTGCAGAACTCGGAGGTGACGTGCGTTCGATACTTGATCGGTCGGAGCTAGAAGAAGTTCGACTACATCAACCGCGTTGTCAAACGCTTCCGCTTACGATCTACAAGGGTACATAGACACACTCTCCCCCTCGTTGCTATGCATCTCCATGGATAGATCACTGCGTGTGCATAGAAATTTTTTGTTTTCCATGCAACGTTTCCCAACAACTACTCCCTATGAGCAATGGGAAAATAAAATAACTACACTCTTTTACTTCTGCACTTGGGGCTATTTGGCGAAATCAACGTGCCGATAACCAAAAAGCGTAAGTTGGGACCAAAGACTGTGGATTGTGATTTTCTAGGCTATGCCAAGTGATGTCGCTTGAAGCTACGTCGGTATTTCCCCAAAGAGGAAGGGATGATGCAACACAGTGGCGGTAGGTATTTCCCTCAGATATGGAACCAAGGTTATCGAACCAGTAGGAGAACCAAGCAACACAACGTAAACAGCACATGCACACAAATAACAACACCTCGCAACCCGACGTGTTAAAGGGGTTGTCAATCCCTTTCGGGTAACGGCGCCAGAAAAGGCGTGTGGACGGGAGAAAGTTGTAATAGATTGAATAAATAGATCACAAATAAAATAAAACGCAGCAAGGTATTTTTGTATTTTTGGTTTAATAGATCTGAAAATAAATGCAAAGGAAAAGTAGATCGCAAAGGCAAATATATGAGAAAGAGACCTGGGGGCCGTAGGTTTCACTAGTGGCTTCTCTCGAGAAAAATAGCAAACGGTGGGTAAAAAAATTACTGTTGGGTAATTGATAGAACTTCAAATAATCATGACGATATCCAGGCAATGATCATTATATAGGCATCACGTCCAAGATTAGTAGACCGACTCCTGCCTGCATCTACTACTATTACTCCACACATCGACCGCTATCCAGCATGCATCTAGTGTATTAAGTTCATGGAAAAACGGAGTAATGCAATAAGAACGATGACATGATGTAGACAAGATCTATCTATGTAGAGATAGAACCCATCGTTTTATCCTTAGTAGCAACGATAAATACGTATCGGTTCCCCTTCTGTCATTGGGATCAAGCACCGTAAGATCGAACCCACTACAAAGCACCTCTTCCCATTGCAAGATAAATAGATCAAGTTGGCCAAACAAAACCCAAATATCGGAGAAGAAATAGGATGCTATAAGCAATCATGCATATAAGGGATCAAAGAAACTCAAATAAATTTCATATAAAAAGATATAACTGATCATAAACTCAAAGTTCATCAGATCCCAACAAACACACCGCAA
This sequence comes from Triticum aestivum, assembly GCF_018294505.1. NCBI lineage: Eukaryota > Viridiplantae > Streptophyta > Magnoliopsida > Poales > Poaceae > Triticum > Triticum aestivum. Next base: position 297,273,193 of record NC_057808.1, on the reverse strand, counting down.
AAGAGTTACATCATATGGATCTCCAAGAGACCATTGTATTGAGAATTCAGCGAGAGAGAGGAAGCCATCTAGCTACTAACTACGGACCCGAAGGTCTACAAAGAACTACTCACGCATCATCGTAGAGGCACCAATGGAGGTGGTAACCCCATCCGAGATGGTGTCTAGATTGGATCTGGTGGTTCTGGACTCTGCGGCGGCTGGATGAATATTTCGTCGACTCCCCTAGGGTTTTGGGAATATTGGAGTATTTGTAGAGCAAAGAGGCGGTCCGGGGGGCACCCGAGGTGGGAACAACCCACCAGAGCGCGCCTGGGCCTCCTGGCGCGCCCTAGTGGGTTGTGCCCCCCTCGGGGCACCCCCCAGGCGTAGCCAGGGCCCATTATGTTCCTTCTGGTCCAAAAAATCTCTGTGAAGTTTCGTTGCATTTGGAATCCGTCTGATATTGATTTCCCGCGATGTAAAAAACATGCAGAATACAGCAACTGGCACTTAGCACTATGTCAATAGGTTAGTACCAAAAAATGATATAAAATGACTATAAAATGATTAACATCCAAGATTGATAATATAATAGCATGGAATAATCAAAAAATATAGATGCGTTGGAGACGTATCACCAAGCATGGCGTTGGCTATAGATTTCTAGTGGCAAAATCTAATGTACACGACGTGAAGGGTGGTACGATTATGGAGTCTAAAGATGCTAATTCTTTCAGGATATTTTTCCCATGAGAGATATGCAAAGTACTTCTACACTGGACTCTGATGAGACTCCTGAACCTGCCATTCCGATGGAATATTGTGAACACGAAAGTGATGAAAGTTCCACGGAGGATGACAAGGAAGCTCCTGTTAGGAGCAAGAGACAGAGGACTGCAAAGTCTTTTGGTGATGATTTCTTCGTGGATGACGACACTCTCAGTTCTATTTCAGAAGCTTATGCATCTCTGGATGCTGACTACTGGAAGGATGTGGTCCGTAGCGAGATAGATTCCATCTTGGCTAACAGGACACGGGAGATCACTGATCGTCCTTATGGTTGCCAACCATTGGGATGTAAGTGGGTGTTCAAGAGGAAGCTTAGGCCGATGATACTGTTGAGAAGTACAAGGCTAGGTTTGTGGCCAAAGGTTATACCTAGAAAGAAGAAGAAGATTTCTTCGATACTTACTCACATGTGGCTAGACTGACAACCATTCGAGTATTACTCTCATTGGCTACCTCGCATGCATGGCCTTCTCGTTCATCATATGAACGTTAAGACGGCTTTCCTTAACGGAGAGCTAGATGAGGAAATTTACATGCAACAGCCAGATGGCTTTGTAGTAAATGGTCAGGAAAAAAAGGTGTGCAAGCTAGTGAAAAAATATAATAAGGATGGACCCAGGGCCATAGGTTCACTAGATGCATCTCTCTCAAAAGCAGAATAGTGGAGGGTAAACAAATTATTATTGGGTAATTGAAAAAATCTTGCATAGTTATGATGACCATCCAAGGCATAATCAATATATAGGCATTACATCTGTGACAAGTAGACCGTAATCCAACTACATCTATTATTATTACTCCACCCCAAGACCGCTATCCAGCATGCATCTCAAAATATTAAGTTCATGACAAACAGAGTGACGCATTAAGCAAGATGACATAATGTAGACAAAATAAGATCAATCAATATGACCAAACCCCGTCATTTTATCCTTAGTGGCAACGATACAATTACATGCCCCGCCCTTTCTATAATTAGGTAAGACTAACCGCATGATTGATCCCACTACAAAGCACCTCTCCCACTAACGATAAATCAGTCAAACTTGGCTAAAGTAGACCAATAGATCAGAGAGAAATGCAAAGCCATAAGATTACACAATAATGGCAAGAACTCAGAATAGATCAATGAGTAATCTGATCATAAACCCATGATTTATTGCAACATCCCAAAATTCTAAATTTTGGAATGTTATATTAAATAGATAGTTTTGATTGATTGTTTGATTGAGGTGTGGTTGCTTGAGTGCAACTGAGTGAAATTTGAAACTTTTTGAAAGTTAAATGAGAGGGAATAAAATGACTTTCCCAAACTTTCATTTTGCATTTATGGTCTCCATTAATTCAAATTCTTTTCATCAAAAACCCTACAGAGAAGACGCCATGACTTCTTCCATTTAAATAAAAGAAAAGGGTTTCGAAAATATTTGAATTTTATTTGGAAATATTTTCCAATTCAGAAACTTTAAGCAACTCAATGATTTTCATGAGAGAAGATCAAATGACTTCTTCAAAACATATGAAATATGAGTTGGAAGTTTAAAAGGATCAAATTTTAAAGTCCTTTTGGAATTATTTTTAATTTGGAGTTATTTGGCTTTTATTCAAATTATTTTTCTCCAAAAATAAAATATATGGAAAATAGGGTAAAATAATTCCCTACATCAGAAAATTGGAGAGAAATAAATTTGAAATCATTTCGGTATTTTTAAAATGATTTTTATTGGGATTTATTGCAACACTAGCACTCTTTGCTTCATTTGATTTTTTGTAGATTTTATTTGATGCTAGAAAAATGTTCATGTCGTAGAAAATATTTTTCTGAAAATTTGGATATATTATGTGCCTATATAATATTTTTTATTTCTTTTTGTTTTAGTCTTTTTGTCTGACTA
>NC_057808.1:297256430-297270107 GCF_018294505.1 Triticum aestivum | reverse complement strand
CTTCCGCCGCCCCGTGGAGCGCTCGCCGCCGTCTCCGCCCATCGCCGCCGACCCCGGAGCCGCCGCCCGATCCAAATCGCCATTGCGCCGTCGCCGTCGCCGGAGTCCGTTCGCCGCCGCCGCCGGCCTTTTAGGTGAACTAGTATATACCGCAAACCCGCCCGGTTTTTTCTATTTAGTTTGGTTTTTATATTATTAGATCGGCTTTGTTTTTTTTCGAATCGGTATTCTCTAATTAGCAAACGTCCGTAGTTTAAACCTCTGGAGTGAACGGTTTCATCCCTTAGGTTCTGTTAGCGAGCGTTCGCTCGATAGATTTTTCTTTTTCATTTTAATTTCGACCAGGGACCCATCCGTGAATATTTTATTTATAGTTTAGTCCCTCTGTTTCAAACTAGCACAACTTTTCGCTCGTTTGTCCAAATCCAACGTAACCAACGCCCACTTCTTCGTCTTGACCCCTCTATCCAGTTAATCAACTTGAACATGTTTTTGAAAGTTTTAAAATTTTAATTCAAACATATTTGTATTTGAACTTCGTTTGATCGTAACTCGAGTTTTATAACTCCGATTTAATTGATTCTTTTTGCAAATCGAAGCTCTTGAACTAAACTTTCTGATAAGGCCAAATTCACCCAAATTTGGAACTGTTAGATATTGCTTTATGTTGCAAGAGTTATTTGCCTGTTTTCGAAGTTTTCTGAGATCTCTTCTTCGATTCTTTTGCATGATTGCTTATGTGTGGTTACTATTGCTTGCTTACGCTAGATTGACCGGAGTGTGACGAGTAGAACTATCAGGAGTTATGAGTGCGAATCATCTTCATCAATAATACAAGGCAAGTTCACACTTTGATCATATCCCTTTACTACCCAGTTTTTATGCATTAGTTTCAACCCTCAAACATTGCATGAGTAGGATTGATAACATGTGGGTTTTGGGAAGTAGTTGATGAGGTAGGAACCTATTGTCTTGCATTCAACCCCTGGGAGTTACTACGTTATGCTTATACTGCTATGCTATGCTCGTAGACGTGGATTGGTTGAGCGTATTCATGACAGATGTGAGATTTTTAATTAATGGTTAACTTAAGGTGGCTACTTAAATACACATCTGGGTGGATTGGTTGGGGCACCCTGGAGCACCCATTGGTTTGCCCGGGCACCTGGAGAATCTAGTGTTGTCCTAGGATATCCCGGAGGACCCGTGTGATCATCCTATGGTTCGCCACCCAGGCTCAAAGGGATCATAAGATTATTCATGCTAGAAACTTCCGTGTGCAGCCACAAGCTATTATGGGCTCTAGCATAGTTGAGTATGTTGCATGACCTCTTCCAGTGGTAGGCTAGCAGATGTAGGGGATATAGGTTGGTACTGTCTACCCAGGGTTAGAGTTAATGCTTCTGAAAGACCGTGTCTCTGTCATCTGTTTCTCAAACACCATGTAGTGCGAGAAAGCCAACGGAGCAGATCGAGTCTTGTGGGGAAAAGTGCGCAAACCTCTGCAGAGCGTACAAACTAATCATGATTAGTCGTGTCCCCGATTATGGACATCTTGAGTATCTGGTTCTTGAATTATCATGTTGATCTCATCACGTTACTTAATTAATTTGTTGGGTTGATAATTATTATTTTGGGATTGAGTTGGAGGAACCTTCTCAATATTTTTCAACCAACTTTGTAGTTAAATAAAATGTATTCCTTTGCAGTAGGGAAAAATTGGCTTTATGCAAATATAAACTTAGAGCTTTCCACCAGCCAAATATGCATGTAGTGATAGCTTTTATTCATCATTATCCTATGGTGTGAATTTGCCAGTACATTCGATGTACTGACCCTTTGTGGCTGCAACATCTAATGTTGCAGGATCTTACGACGATTAAGTGATACGTTAGGGTTACGATTTCTACACTCAACTTTGCCGTTGGTGTTGATGGGAATCCACAACCTTGTTGTTACTTCTGCTATTTGGATTGAGGTAATAGTATTTATATTGCTTTATACATGTGAATTACTGATACGTCTCCAATGTATCTATAATTTTTGATTGTTCCATGCTATATTATATTCTGTTTTGGATGTTTAATGGGCTTTATTATACACTATTATATTATTTTTGGGACTAACCTATTAACCGGAGGCCCAGCCCAAATTGCTATTTTTTGCCTATTTCAGTGTTTCGAAGGAAAAGAATATCAAACGGAGTCCAAACGGAATGAAACCTTTGGGAACGTGATTTTCGGAACAAACGTGATCCAGAGGACTTGGAGTCTACGTAAAGCAATCAACGAGGAAGGCACGAGACAGGGGGCGCGCCCTCCACCCTCGTGGGCCCCTCATTGCTCCACCGACGTACTTCTTCCTCCTATATATACCCATATACCCTGGAAACATCATATACAGAGCCAAAACCCTATTTCCACCAACGCAACCTTCTGTACCCGTGAGATCCCATCTTGGGGCCTTTTCCGGCGCTCCGCCGGAGGGGGCATTGATCACGGAGGGCTTCTACATCAACACCATAGCCTCTCCGATGATGTGTGAGTAGTTTAACTCAGACCTTCGGGTCCATAGTTATTAGCTAGATGGCTTCTTCTCTCTCTTTGGATCTCAATACAAAGTTCTCCTCGATCTTCTTGGAGATCTATTCGATGTAATCTTCTTTTGCGGTGTGTTTGTTGAGATCCGATGAATTGTGGGTTTATGATCAAGATTATCTATGAACAATATTTGAATCTCCTCTGAATTCTTTTATGTATGATTGGTTATCTTTGCAAGTTCTTCGAATTATCAGTTTGGTTTGGCCTACTAGATTGATCTTTCTTGCAATGGGAGAAGTGCTTAGCTTTGGGTTCAATCTTGCGGTGCTCGATCCTAGTGACAGAAAGGGAAACGACACGTATTGTATTGTTGCCATCGAGGATAAAAAGATGGGGTTTATATCATATTGCATGTGTTTATCCCTCTACATCATGTCATCTTACTTAAAGCATTACTCTGTTCTTATGAACTTAATACTCTAGATGCATGCTGGATAGCGGTCGATGTGTGGAGTAAGAGTAGTAGATGCAGAATCGTTTCGGTCTACTTGTCACGAACGTGATGCCTATATACATGATCATACCTAGATATTCTCATAACTATGCTCGATTATATCAATTGCTCGACAGTAATTCGTTTACCCACCGTAATACTTATGTTATCTTGAGAGAAGCCACTAGTGAAACCTATGGCCCCCGGGTCTATCTTCCATCATATTAATCTCCCATCAACAAGCTATTTTTGGCGCCGTTTATTTTGCTTTCTTTACTTTTAGTCTTTATCATAAAAATACCAAAAATATTATCTTATCATATCTATCAGATCTCACTCTCGTAAGTGACCGTGAAGGGATTGACAACCCCTTTATCGCGTTGGTTGCGAGGTTCTTATTTGTTTGTGTAGGTGCGTGGGACTCGCACGTGGTCTCCTACTGGATTGATACCTTGGTTCTCAAAAACTGAGGGAAATACTTACGCTACTTTACTGCATCACCCTTTCCTCTTCAAGGGAAAACCAACGCAGTGCTCAAGAGGTAGCAAGAAGGATTTCTGGCGCCGTTGCCGGGGAGTCTACGCACAAGTCAAGACATACCAAGTACCCATCAAAAGCTCTTATTCCTCGCATTACATTATTTGCCATTTGCCTCTCGTTTTCCTCTCCCCCACTTCACCCTTGTCGTTTTATTCGCCCTCCTTCCGTTCGACCATGTGTTACCATGTGCCTTCTTTTTGCTTGCATCTTCGCTTGCTAAAATTTGATAGATCCTCATCCACTTGCTAATCTTTTTAAGAGATCCAATTATGATAAACCAATTTCTAGTGAGTTGTGTGCACTAGATTATCTTTATGAGGTTTTGCTTGAAATCCGTGAATCTGAAAATTGTGATGAAATACTTTATGAAGTGATTCATGGTAGATGTTTGAATAAAAAGCATGATTGCAATGATTTTACTATATATTCTCTTGATGTCAATTGTGCTAATAATATGCAAAACCCTAAGCTTGGGGATGCTAGTTTTGCTATATCTACTACTTGTTGCAATGATCGTGATTGGGGTGATTCTTCTTATGATCTTGAAAATTTATTTAAGCCCCATGATGAATATGAGATTGATAATAGTGTTTGCAATAATATTGAAAGTGGGTTTGGAAGAGTGTCAACTTTAGATCCCACATATTTGGAGAATGTTCAATCTTATGGTATTTTTTATAACAGTGGGTTTGGAGAGGTCATGACTTTAGTTAATATTAATCCCACTATTTTGGAAGATGTCAACTTTGCATGCATGTGGATCGTGTTGAAAATATTTTATGTGATAGCTATTTTGTTGAATTTGTTTATGATCCCACATGTAATTATTATGAGAGTGGAAAATATGGTTGTAGAAATTTTTATCTTACTAAATTACCTCTCGTCATGTTGAGATTGCTATCGTCTCTTTCTTCTTCCTTGGATACGCTAGTTTTTGCTTGCTATGATAATTTGTTTTCCTATAAGATGCCTATGCATAGGAAGTATGTTAGACTTAGATATGTTTGTCACGTGTTCTATGATGCTCTGTTTGTGCTTTAATTCTTGTCTTTCATGTGAGCATCATTGAAATATCAATGCCTAGCTAGGGGCGTTAAACGATAGCGCTTGTTGGGAGGCAACCCAACTTTATTTTAATTTTCTTGATTTTTATTTCTGCTTAGTAATAAATCTTTGATCTAGCCTCTGGTTAGATTTTTTTTGTGTTTTAATTAGTGTTTGTGCCAAATAAAACCTATAGGATCTTCTTGGTTAATAGTTATTTGATCTTGCTGAAAATTCCAGAAACTTTCTGTTCACGAAGAAAAATGTTTAAAATCACCAGAATGTGATAAAATACTGATTCCAATTGCAGTAGATCAATAAACAAATTATCTAGGCCGTCCTATTTTGGTAGAATTTTTTCAGTTCCAGAAGTTTGCGTTAGTTACAGATTACTACAGACTGTTCTGTTTTTGACATATTCTGTTTTTCGTGTGTTGTTTGCTTATTTTGATGAATCTATGGCTAGTATAATAGTTTATAAACCATAGAGAAGTTGGAATACAGTAGTTTTAACACCAATACAAATAAATAATGAGTTAATTACAGTACCTTGAAGTGGTGTTTTGTTTTCTTTCGCTAACGGAGCTCACGAGATTTTCTGTTGAGTTTTGTGTTGTGAAGTTTTCAAGTTTTGGGTAAAGATTTGATGGATTATGGAACAAGGAGTGGCAAGATCCTAAGCTTTGGGATGCCCATGGCACCCCAAGGTAATCTAAGGACACCAAAAAGGCAAAGCTTGGGGATGCCCCGGAAGGCATCCCCTCTTTTGTCTTCGTCTATCGGTAACTTTACTTGGAGCTATATTTTTATTCACCACATGATATGTGTTTTGCTTGGAGCAACTTGTATGATTTGAGTCTTTGATTTTTAGTTTATCACAATCATCCTTGCTGTATACACCTTTTGAGAGAGACACACATGATTCGGAATTTATTAGAATACTCAATGTGCTTCACTTATATCTTTTGAGCTATATAGTTTTTGCTCTAGTGCTTCACTTATATCTTTTAGAGCACGGTGGTGGATTTGTTTTATACAAACTATTGTTCTCTCATGCTTCACTTATATTATTTTAAGAGTCCTACAAAACAGCATGGTAATTTGCTTCAATCATAAAAATTGGTCCTAATATGATAGGCATCCAAGATTAGTAAAAAAAATCTTATGAGTGTGTTGAATACTATGAGAAGTTCGATGCTTGATAATTGTTTTGAGATATGAAGATGGTGATATTAGAGTCATGCTAGTTGAGTGGTTATGAATTTGAGAAATACTTGTGTTAAAGTTTGTGATTCCCGTAGCATGCACGTATGGTGAACCGTTATGTGATGAAGTCGGAGCATGATTTATTTATTGATTGTCTTCCTTATGAGTGGCGGTTGGGGACGAGCGATGGTCTTTTCCTACCAATCTATCCCCCTAGGAGCATGTGCGTAATACTTTGCTTTGATAACTTGTAGATTTTTGCAACAAGTATATGAGTTCTTTATGACTAATGTTGAGTCCATGGATTATACGCACTCTCATCCTTCCACCATTGCTAGCCTCTCTAATACCGCGCACTTTTTGCCGGTATCATACACCCACCATATACCTTACTCAAAACAGCCACCACACCTACCTATCATGGCATTTCCATAGCCATTCCGAGATATATTGCCATGCAACTTACCACCGTTTCGTTTACTATGACACGCTTCATCATTGTCATAATTGCTTTGCGTGATCATGTAGTTGACATCGTATTTGTGGCAAAGCCACCATTCATGATTCTTTCATACATGTCACTCTTGATTCATTGCATATCCCGGTACACCGCCGGAGGCATTCACATAGAGTCATATTTTGTTCTAAGTGTGATGATCATCATTATTAGAGCATTGTCCCAAGTGAGGAAAGGATGATGGAGACTATGATTCCCCCACAAGTCGGGATGAGACTCCGGAAGAAAAAAAAAAGAAAGGCCATAAAAAAAGAGAGAACGCCCAAAAAATTAGAGAAAAAGAGAGAAGGGACAATGCTACTATCGTTTTTCCACACTTGTGCTTCAAAGTAGCACCATGATCTTCATGATAGAGAGTCTCCTATGATATCACTTTCATATACTAGTGGGAATTTTTCATTATAGAACTTGGCTTGTATATTCCAATGATGGGCTCCCTCAAAATGCCCTAGGTCTTCATGAGCAAGCGAGTTGGATGCACAGCCACTTAGTTTTTTTGTTGAGCTTTCATATACTTATAGCTCTAGTGCATCCGTTGCATGGCAATACCTACTCACTCACATTGATATCTATTGATGTGCATCTCCATAGCCCGTTGATACAACTAGTTGATGTGAGACTATCTTCTCCTTTTTTGTCTTCTCCACAACCACCATTCTATTCCACATATAGTGCTATGTCCATGGCTCACGCTCATGTATTGCGTGACGATTGAAAAAGTTTGAGAACACCAAAAGTATGAAACAATTGCTTGGCTTGTCATCAGGGTTGTGCATGATTTAAATATTTTGTGTGGTGAAGATAGAGCATAGCCAGACTATATGATTTTGTAGGGATAACTTTCTTTGGCCATGTTATTTTGAGAAGACATAATTGCTTAGTTAGCATGCTTGAAGTATTATTATTTTTGTGTCAATATTAAACTTTTGTCTTGAATCTTTCGGATATGAATATTCATACCACAAGTAAGAGAATTACATTGAAAATTATGCTAAGTAGCATTCCGCATCAAAAATTCTGTTTTTATCATTTACCTACTCGAGGACGAGTAGGAATTAAGCTTGGGGATGCTTGATACGTCTCCTACGTATCTATAATTTTTTATTGTTCCATGCTATATTATATTCTATTTTGGATGTTTAATGGGCTTTATTATACACTTTTATATTATTTTTGGGACTAACCTATTAACCGGAGGCCCAGCCCAAATTGTTGTTTTTTGCCTATTTCAGTGTTTCGAAGGAAAAGAATATCAAACGGAGTCCAAACGAAATGAAACCTTCGGGAACGTGATTTTCGGAACAAACGTGATCCAGAGGACTTGGAGTCTACGTAAAGCAATCAACGAGGAAGGCACGAGGCAGGGGGGCGCGCCTACCCCCCTGGGCGCGCCCCCCACCCTCATGGGCCCCTCGTTGCTCCACCGACGTACTTCTTCCTCCTATATATACCCATATCCTGGAAACATCATATATGGAGCCAAAACCCTATTTCCACCGCTGAAACCTTCTGTACCTGTGAGATCCCATCTTGGGGCCTTTTCCGGCGCTCCGCCGGAGGGGGCATTGATCACGGAGGGCTTCTACATCAACACCATAGCCTCTCCGATGATGTGTGAGTAGTTTACCTCAAACCTTCCGGTCCATAGTTATTAGCTAGATGGCTTCTTCTCTCTCTTTGGATCTTAATACAAAGTTCTCCTCGATCTTCTTGGAGATCTATTCGATGTAATCTTCTTTTGCGGTGTGTTTGTCGAGATCCGATGAATTGTGGGTTTATGATCAAGATTATCTATGAACAATATTTGAATCTCCTCTGAATTCTTTTATGTATGATTGGTTATCTTTGCACGTCTCTTCGAATTATCAGTTTGGTTTGGCCTACTAGATTGATCTTTCTTGCAATGGGAGAAGTGCTTAGCTTTGGGTTCAATCTTGCGGTGCTCGATCCCAGTGACAGAAAGGGAAACGACACGTATTGTATTGTTGCCATCGAGGATAAAAAGATGGGGTTTATATCATATTGCATGAGTTTATCCCTCTATATCATGTCATCTTACTTAAAGCATTACTCTGTTCTTATGAACTTAATACTCTAGATGCATGTTGGATAGCGGTCGATGTGTGGAGTAATAGTAGTAGATGCAGAATCGTTTTGGTCTACTTGTCACGGACATAATGCCTATATACATGATCATACCTATATATTCTCATAACTATGCTCAATTATATCAATTGCTCGACAGTAATTCGTTTACCCACCGTAATACTTATGCTATCTTGAGAGAAGCCACTTGTGAAACCTATGGCCCCCGGGTCTATATTAGATCATATTAATCACCCGTCAACAAGCTATTTCTGGCGCCGTTTATTTTGCTTTCTTTACTTTTAGTCTTTATCATAAAAATACCAAAAATATTATCTTATCATATCTATCAAATCTCACTCTCGTAAGTGACCGTGAAGGGATTGACAACCCCTTTATCGCGTTGGTTGTGAGGTTCTTATTTGTTTGTATAGGTGCGTGGGACTCGCGCGTGGTCTCCTACTGGATTGATACCTTGGTTCTCAAAAACTGAGGGAAATACTTACGCTACTTTACTGCATCACCCTTTCCTCTTCAAGGGAAAACCAATGCAGTGCTCAAGAAGTAGCATTTACCTCTGTTATAAATCCTCGAGTACTATGTGTGTCAGCATACCGATCCAGGGATGACACTTAAGCACAGAGACTTGACCGTCTGAGGTCGGGTCGCTACAAGATGGTATCAGAGCACATGTTGACTGTAGGACGTGACCCCTAGAAACTGGCAAGCCCATAGGAAAGATTTTTCTAAAACTTCATTTTTCAAAAAGATCGTTTGCCTCTTTTCTCTTCTAGCTTATTCAAATATTCCCTTTTAGTGAGACCATACCCCTTTTCCCTTTTGACCACTCGAAGATTCGACTGATGAGTCCACTCCAAGAAGTACAAGATATCGGACAACTAAGACCACTTCGGAATGAAGAGGATTTTACCGTGGAATGGAAACTACAATGGTTGAAGACTCCGAAGACTAGGAGAATTTGAAGGCTCTGTAGAATTTCCAGATTGGTATGACCTAGGAAGGCTACCCTTATGGAACTTGTCAGACTATGGAAGCTGTCAATACCCGAGATCAAGGTGTCGGAGAAAGACCGGAACATGGAGCGCTAAAACTCAATGTTTTTGTCAGGAAAACCCTAAGGCAGGAGATATAAACTATGGGATGATAGCTCATGGTAATGACAAGAGCAGAAACACGGATATCCATGATGTTATCGCCCGCTTATGCTATTGCCATCATGTTGAGTTAAGCATGCATTTCTTTGGAAGGATTGGATGACAAGAAGGCTGATGGAGCACCTATCAGCAAGACAAAGTTTTAACCTTAGCTGGTGTATCGCCAGGATCTGGAGTGTTATATCAAGAAGCTTAGGATGGATCTTCAAGAAGCCGTATTTGACAAGGAGGCATTTCGTGAAGAACTTAGGACCCAGAAGCTGAAGTAGCCAAGCTGGAGGAGCAAAACCTCGAGATACCGGAGATACGTCAGGAACTGAAGGACAGTAGGACCATGGTTCATGCCCAGGATGTTGAAACCCAGAAGTTTGGAACGTAACTCCAGAAATATTAAAGGACGTTACGAGAGACTTCGCATTAAAAGAGATGATCCGGCGGAAGAACTTGAGAAGGACAAGCACGATCGAAAGAAGCCATCGGAGACATGAACAAGACTTGAAGAGTTTGGCGACTTTGAAGATTTATTGACCTTTAGAAGACCGAACCCCTGTTATATACCTACGTTAGATGCGACGATTGTGAGATGTCATTTGTTTGATGTTTTTCCGACAGCCACAAATAAAATCTGTCTTTTCAAAACTTTTGTTTGTATTGTGTGCATCCCTCTCTATCTCTCTTATCTCACCCCAAACCCATGGACCCAATAGAGGATGAATGGAGATGAACTCACATTTCCGGGACCAATAAGTCAATTGGAGACGGACCGATGGATTCAGAACATGGAAGATCATATGAAGAATAACACTATAGCCGGAAAGGATATGGCCCAGCATGCTCTTCGGTGCTTTGAAAGAGGTGCTACTACTTGGTGGAGGATGTACCAAACCATCAATGGATGGCAAGGAGTAACCACTTGGGAAGAATTTAAGTTGACTTTGCCAAAGTCTCGGTTTGTGTCCCAGAAATTGAAGCCTGATGGAAGTGGTATGAAGAAACCCTGTGCATTCAAGCTTTGTGGAGAAATAGGACACAACCATAAAGAACACAAGGATGAATGCCCTAATTGTGAAGGAAGTCACCCAGCTGAAGAATGACCAACTAGGCAGATCACTTGTTTCTTGCGTGAAGGAACTACCCACTACCCTGCTCAGTGTCACCTTTACCCCATGGTTCAAAGAACCATCCAGCAAAAGAAAGAAGCAATGAAAGGAGCCCTCATGGAAATTTTAGAAGAACCTGTGATGAAGGAAGAAATGGAGGACACACCCAAAGAAGACCCACTTAAACCCTGCACCAAGTCATGCTATTCATGTGGAGAGGAAGGACACATCTCCCAGAATTGTCTGACGGGGGATCTAGTAGAATTCCCGACAGAGGAAGTAGAGTATGACCCACGGGAAATAGAAGCCCTGATTGGCACGGAAAAGTCCAGGAAGAGAAATAGATTGGATTCCAGGAAGGACCTGAGCCATATCACCTGTTTCAGGTGCAAGGAGTCAGGGCACTACTCCAGCAGTTGCCCAAAAAGGAATCCGAGGACCCAAGGAGGCTATGTAGTCATAAGGAAACCATGAGACTTGTCGGAAGTAATATGTTTTCGTTGTAATGAAGCAGGGCACTTTGCCAGAGATTGTCCCAAGGAGGAGACTTGTGATAATTAGTTGTGTCTGTGAGAAGTATAGTAGTAGTACTGAGAACACTTCCTTTATATTGAGGCAATGAGCTAAGGCATGTAATGGAAATGCAAGAGAATTGTAGTCATTGGAGAATCAATAAAGTTAGCTTTGTTGGTACTGAATTGGATTTTATGAGTTGTTACTCCATGAAGAAAGATTTTGACCATTTTCGAGGATATGAGAAATATGGTCTATGGATGAATTTGTGCATTTCAAGGGTGGTAGTACCCTGCGAGGACCCTTGACCTCTGGGAAAGATGATGATATTCCACGAAGTGGACTACGGACAAAATAAGTACAAGTTTTATCTTGATAGGCGGGATATCCCAAGAACATGAAGAGATGAAGTACTATTGGATATAAGGGAGGTATAATGTTGGTAACACAGAGCAATTGTAACTCCATAATGAGTCTGGGTAATCATGTCTTAGTTTGGTACCAATAGAAGGAAGGGAGACAGTACAATTGGATGGATTTAAGAATGCTGAGAAGCTGGATGTTGGAATAATGACCAGTTGCCCTGATGATGAGTTCAAGGTTTACAAGTGATGAGATGGGCCATAACCTACAGGCCCCAGGACCTGCCAAGAAGCAAGCACACTCTTGCTAAAGGAATAACCCTGGAAGAAGACATGACTTTATCGATAGACGATCTTATAGGAGTCTACGCAAAACCTGAGAGTTGTGAAGGAACGATAGATGTTTGTTTGGCTTGCAGAATCAATGGATTTTTCCGAACCCAGTTCGTCGACAAGAGAAATTATGCAATGCTTGCGAGGATGATCGAGTGTTAGAATGTGAGATTCACTAAACGGTATACAAGGTAATGATTTGGGTGCGGGGTGGATTGATCACCATACCGACTTACTCTTATTATTCGCCTTGCTATGTGGGATGGTAAATCTGAGTGACTTGCCTATAGCAGAGAGACGGCGATATTAAACCTTGTTTGAACCTTAGAATGGTATAAGTATTTTCCCTTGTACAAGGCAGCTGTTGCCAATCGTAGGAAATACGGTGAGGTTCGACCCAGACCCATTTTCTGTAGGAGAAACCATAAATTGTTGAACACCATGAGATATCGATAGTTGTTTAGTATTGGCGCCAGACCCGTCAGATAAGAAGACCCAGTCATAGAAGAACTGTACCAAGATGAAAGGACGGAAGAATTGAGGAAAAGGTTATGCCGCTACCGGAAGAGCCAGAGAAGGAATTATACTGAAGATCTGAGAAGACCGGCCCTGTCAAGAATAAGGATGGAGTATATAAGTATTGATGGGATCGTAACCATGTTTCTAAGGGTGGTAGCACCCCAGACCCCCTGTGACGATCGATGGATTTTGAGAAGACCCCGAACCTAACCTATTTCTTGCTAGCCTCTCCGAATCTCGAGGGCGAGATTCATTTTAAGGATGGTAGGTTTGTAACATCCCAAAATTCTAAATTTTGGAATGTTATATTAAATAGATAGTTTTGATTGATTGTTTGATTGTGGTGTGGTTGCTTGAGTGCAATTGAGTGAAATTTGAAACTATTTGAAAGTTAAATGAGAGGGAATAAAATGACTTTCCCAAACTTTCATTTTGCATTTATGGTATCCATGAATTCAAATTCTTGTCATCATAAAACCCTAGAGAGAATACGGCATGACTTTTTCCATTTAAATAAATGAAAAGGGTTTCGAAAATATTTGAATTTTATTTGGAAATATTTTCCAATTCAGAAACTTTAAGCAACTCAATGATTTTCATGAGAGAAGATAAAATGACTTCTTCAAAACATATGAAATATGAGTTGGAAGTTTAAAAGGATCAAATTTTAAAGTCCTTTTGAAATTATTTTTAATTTGGAGTTATTTGGCTTTTATTCAAATTATTTTTCTTCAGAAATAAAATATATGGAAAATAGGGTAAAATGATTCCCTACATCAGAAAATTGGAGAGAACTAAATTTGAAATCATTTCGGTATTTTCAAAATGATTTTTATTGGGATTTATTGCAACAGTGGCACTCTTTGCTTTATTTGATTTTTTGTAGATTTTATTTGATGCTAGAAAAATGTTCATGTCGTAGAAAATCTTTTTTTGAAAATTTGGATATATTATATGCCTATATAATATTTTTTATTTCTTTTTGTTTTAGTCTATTTGTCTGACTATTATTTTTTAAATTCTCCAGACCGGGCCAACTGCGCCGAAGCCCAGCTAGCCGCAACCGCCTCTTGCCGGGAGCCCTCGTCCCGCACGGCGCCGGCGAAGCCGTGTCGCCGCTAGACTCGTCTCGAGCCCCCCTCCCCCGCCTAGGCTATAAATAGCCGAGCCCCGGGTCCCCTCGAGCCTCGCAACCGCCGCCCCTCGCAGCCTTCGCCGCTTCACGCCGCCGCCCGCGCTGCTGCCTCGCA
>NC_057808.1:297228986-297255886 GCF_018294505.1 Triticum aestivum | reverse complement strand
GCCGCCCCGCGCAGCGCTCGCCGCTGTCTCCGCCCATCGCCGCCGACCCCGGAGCCGCCGCCCAATCCAAATCGCCGCCGCGCCGTCGCCCTCGCCGGAGTCCGTTCGCCGCCGCCGTTTTTTGGGTGAACTGGTATATACCGCAAACCTGCCTGGTTTTTTCTATTTAGTTCGATTTTATATTATTAGATCGGCTTTGTTTTTTTATTTCGAACCGGTATTCTCTAATTAGCAAACGTCTGTAATTTAAACCTCTAGAGCGAACGGTTTCATCCCTTAGGTTCTGTTAGCGAGCGTTCGCTCGATAGTTTTTTCTTTTTCTTTTGCATTTCGACCAGGGACCCATCCGTGAATATTTTATTTACAGTTTAGTCCCTCTGTTTCAAACTAGCACAACTTTTCGCTCGTTTGTCCAAATCCAACGTAACCAACGCCCACTTCTTCGTCTTGACCCCCTCTATCTAGTTAATCAACTTGAACATGTTTTTGAAAGTTTTAAATTTTGAATTCAAACAGATTTGTATTTGAACTTCGTTTGATCGTAACTCGAGTTTTATAACTCCGATTTAATTGATTCTTTTTGCAAATCGAAGCTCTTGGCCTAAACTTTCTGATAAGGCCAAATTCACCCAATTTTGGTCCTGTTAGAATTTGTTTTATGTTGCAAGAGTTATTTGCCTATTTTTGAAGTTTTCCGAGATCTCTTCTTCGATTCTTTTGCATGATTGCTTATGTGTGGTTACTATTGCTTGCTTACGATAGATTGACCGGAGTGTGACGAGTAGAACTATCAGGAGTTATGAGTATGAATCATCTTCATTAACAGTACAAGGCAAGTTCACACTCTAATCATATCCCTTTACTACCCAGTTTTTATGCATTAGTTTCAACCCTCAAACATTGCATGAGTAGGATTGATAACATGTGGGTTTTGGGAAGTAGTTGATGAGGTAGGAACCTATTGTCTTGCATTCAACCCCTGGGAGTTACTACGTTATGCTTATACTGCTATGCTATGCTCGTAGACATGGATTGGTTGAGCATATTCATGACAGATGTGAGATTTTTAATTAATGGTTAACTTAAGGTGGCTACTTAAACACATCTGGGTGGATTGGTTGGGGCACCCTGGAGCACCCAGTGGTTTGCCTGGGCACCTGGAGAATCCAGTGTTGTCCTAGGATATCCCGGAGGACCCGTGTGATCATCCTATGGTTCGCCACCCAGGCTCAAAGGGATCATAAGATTATTCATGCTAGAAACTTCCGTGTGCAGCCACAAGCTATTATGGGCTCTAGCATAGTTGAGTATGTTGCATGACCTCTTCCAGCGGTAGGCTAGCAGATGTAGGGGATGTAGGTTGGTACTGTCTACCCAGGGTTAGAGTTAATGCTTCTAAAAGACTGTGTCTCGGCCATCCGTTTCTCAAACACCATGTAGTGCGAGAAATCCAAGGGAGGAGATCGAGTCTTGTGGGGAAAAGTGCGCAAACCTCTACAGAGTTTACAAACTAATCATGATTAGCCGTGTCCCTGGTTATGGACATCTTGAGTATCTGGTTCTTGAATTATCATGTTGATCTCATCACGTTACTTAATTAATTTGTTGGTTGATAATTATTATTTTGGGATTGAGTTGGAGGAACCTTCTCAATATTTTTCAACCAACTTTGTAGTTAAATAAAATATATTCCTTTGCAGTAGGGAAAAATTGGCTTTATGCAAAAATAAACTTAGAGCTTTCCACCAGCCAAATATGCATGTAGTGATAGCTTTTATTCATTATTATCCTATGGTGTGAATTTGCCAGTACATTCGATGTACTGACCCTTTGTGGCTGCAACATCTCATGTTGCAGGATCTTACGACGAGTAAGTGATACGTTAGGGTTACGATTTCTACACTCAACTTTGCCATTGGTGTTGATGGGAATCAACAACCTTGTTGTTACTTCCGCTAGTTGGATTGAGGTAATAGTATTTACGTTGCTTTATACATGTGATTTACCTCTGTTATAAATCCTCGAGTACTGTGTGTGTCAGTATACCGATCCAGGGATGACACTTAAGCACAGAGACTTGACCGCCTGAGGTCGGGTCGCTACATTTATCTCATATGAGATCATTGTATTGAAGATCAAAAGAGAGAGAGAGAGAAAGCCATCTAGCTACTGCTATGGACCCGTAGGTCTTGTAGGAACTACTCACATGTCATCACAGAGGTAGCAAGGTTGATGAATATAGCCTACACAATGGTTTCCCGCTCCAGCAGAGTACCAAAAAAGGCCTCCAGATGGGATCGCGGAAGAACGGAGGCTTGCGGCGGCGGAAGAATTGTTTCGGGTCTTGCTTCAGGTGTCTTGGAATATTAGAGAATTTATAGACCAGAGAGTAGGGTTAACTGAGGCTCAGGGGGGCCATAAGTGCTGATGGCGCACCCCTTGAGCTTGTGGGTTCCTCCTATGTCTTCTGGTCTCTCCCCGAAACTTCTAGGGTCTCTTATGCTTCAGAAAAAATCACCGTAAAGTTTCATCATGTTTGGACTTCGTTTGGTATGGTTTTTTTGTGAAACAAAAAACATGCAAAAAAACAGGAACCGACACTATGCACAAAGTTAATAGGTAGTCCATAAAAATAATATAAAATGGCATATAAAGCAAACAATAATGATAATATAATAGTATGAAACAATCACAAATATAGATATGTTGGAGACGTATCAGTGTCCCATGTGGCTACACACCGCCCACCTCCCCATAACCGTATCCCTTGGACGAAGCCCTCATTCAATCATTTTCTTCCGCGTGCTACCTTTCATTCCTTTTCTCTCCCTCGCGACCACGCCGTCATGCGCTTATTGCTGCCACACATGTGCTTCAGGTCATCACGCTTCATGGGAAGCAACGAGCCTCGTTGATGCTTCAAGCTATCGCGCTTCGCTGGGCGATGTTGCTGCATGCGATGCAACAACGTCCATGTTGCATGGTGGTTTACAACAATGACCATGATGCATGCTGGCCTTTGCAACGTCCAGGTTGCGTAATGGCATGTGTAGACAAGGCAGCTAGTTGCAACACGGGCCAATTTGCAACCATCTAAGCCAAACACAACTCATGTTATGGTCCGACCAGGTGAGGAACAAAGTTAACCAGTTGCAACATAGGCCATGTTGCAACCACCCGAGCCCAAGATGGTTCATATTTCAAAGGAAACAAATTCAACAAACCACCTGAGCCCAATAGCGAAAAGGATTTCTTGCGGTGGCAACATGGCACATGTTGCAACGGCTGGAGAAGAGGTGTATGGTTGACGATCATTGTAATTTGGGACCAGCTGCAAACATCATGTTCCCGACATGGGGCACGTTGCAATGGTTGGGTCCCAACCTGACGGGTAGTGTAACCAAGATCAGACAAGTGTCTCATGTGGGATCAGACGGCCAATCCAATCTGCTCGTCAGCCGATCGACGTGTAGCGTGCGCCATCTACTATTTGCACCCAATGAATTAGGTTTGATTCTCTACATGTCTATGTAGGTAGTTTGGTGTTGAATTTTTTGTGATGTCCATCACTAGCGAGAGCTATATCGGCTAAACAGCTGTAAGTTTGGTTGTGGTCTTAGGGCATCTCCAACACCATTGAAGGAAATATGCCCTAGAGGCAATAGTAAAGTTGTTATTTATATTTCCTTATATCATGATAAATGTTTATTATTCATGCTAGAATTGTATTAACCGGAAACTTGATACATGTGTGAATACATAGACAAAACAGAGTGTCCCTAGTATGCCTCTACTTGACTAGCTCGTTAATCAAAGATGGTTAAGTTTCCTAACCATAGACATGTGTTGTCATTTGATGAACGATGTCACATCATTAGGAGAATGATGTGATGGACAAGACCCATCCGTTAGCTTATCATAATGATCGTTAAGTTTTATTGCTATTGCTTTCTTCATGACTTATACATATTCCTTTGACTATGAGATTATGCAACTCCCGAATACCGGAGGAACACCTTGTGTGCTATCAAACATCACAACGTAACTGGGTGATTATAAAGATGCTCTACAGGTGTCTCCGAAGGTGTTTGTTGGGTTGGCATAGATCGAGATTAGGATTTGTCACTCCAAGTATCGGAGAGGTATCTCTGGGCCCTCTCGGTAATGCACATCACGGTAAGCCTTGCAAGCAATGTGACTAATGAGTTAGTTGCGGGATGATGCATTACAGAACGAGTAAAGAGACTTGCCGGTAACGAGATTGAACTAGGTATGAAGATATCGACGATCAAATCTCGGGCTAGTAACATACTGATGACACAGGAATGACGTATGTTGTCATTGCGGTTTGACCGATAAAGATCTTCGTAGAATATGTAGGAACCAATATGAGCATCCAGGTTCCGCTATTGGTTATCGGAGATGTGTCTCGGTCATGTCTACATAGTTCTCGAACCCGTAGGGTCCGCACGCTTAACGTTCGATGACGATTTGATTATGAGTTATGTGTTTTGGTGACCGAAGATTGTTCGGAGTCCTGGATGAGATCACAGACATGACGAGGAGTATTGAAATGGTCGAGAGGTAAATATTGATATATTGGATGATGGTATTCGGACACCGCAATAGTTTCGGAGTGGTTCGGATATTTTTCGAAGTACCGAGGGGTTATCGGAACCCCCCCGGAAGGTAATGGGCCTACATGGACCATAGGGGAGAGAGAGGGGAGCCCGCAAGGGGTGCCCCCCCATGGGAGTCCGAATTGGACAAAGGGGAGGGGGCGCGACCCCCTTTCCTTCTCCCTCTCCCTCTCCCTCTCCTTCCCTTTTCCCCCTCCGAAAGAAAGGAAGGGGGGGCGACTAGGACTAGGAGTCCTAGTCGGTTTCCCTCCCCATGGAGCGCCCCCTTGGCCGGCCTCCTCCCTCTCCTCCTTTATATACGGGGGCAGGGGGCACCCCATAGCACATCAATTGTTCTCTTAGTTGTGTGCGGTGCCCCCCTCCACAGTTTACTCCTCCGGTCATAGCGTCGTAGTGCTTAGGCGAAGCCCTGCGCGGATCACATCACCATCACCACGCCGTCGTGCTGACGGAACTCTCCCTCGACACTTTGCTGGATCAAGAGTTCGAGGGACATCATCGAGCTAAACGTGTGCAGAACTCGGAGGTGTCGTACGTGCGGTGTTTGATCGGTTGGATCGCGAAGACGTTCGATTACATCAACCGCGTTAAGCTAATGCTTCCGCTTTCGGTCTACGAGGGTACGTGGACACACTCTCCCCCTCTCGTTGCTATGCATCTCCTAGATAGATCTTGCGTGATCGTAGGAAATTTTTTGAAGTTGCATGCTACGTTCCCCAACAACCATTACCTAAAATGGACACACTATCTGCCCGCGGACAAGTCTGGACCAGTCTGCGGACACAGATGCGGGAGTCGGCCATCCAACGTATCCCATAAACGTCCGCCCAGGTCCAGCCAATTTCATTTCAAACGCATAGCAATTTGGTACGTTGACATTCACGCAATACGACACATGTCTGACAATGGAGGTTGTGGATTACCGACCGAGCTGCTTGGTGGCGTAGAAGTAGGGAGGTTGATATTGCTATGGACAGGGTGGCATGTGTATGGACGACGATGGTGACGACGCCCCGCCTGGCCCCTGCACCCCGTCCTTGGCCCCACCCGCTCCCTTGCCGCCCTTCTTTTTGTCGGCCACCCCATCTTTTGCCTTTGCTTTGAGGTGGCGGGCTTGTCGTGCCGCTGAGTTAATCTTCCAGGCGGACACCTTCTCCAGATCCTTCACCCCCGCCGGCTCCAGCAGATCTTCGTACGGGTCCATGCGGTGGCGGAAGCGAAAAGTGCGAGAAGGGTGGATGATGCGGCGATCAGAGCGGAGAGGGGGAGGGGGTTTTGGCACCGATTTGCGGACTGCTCCAAATGCACGGGCTTCGCCTCGGTTTTGTGTGGGCTGAGGCTGTCGGAGTCCTACGTGTCGGAGGTCCGAACTCCACGCAAAGCCCCCTGGTTTGCTTTCGGTTTGTGAGTAAACGGACATGCGGACTCGTTGCCAACAAATACAAGCCCGTGTTGGATGTCTTGCAACATCCGAACAAGTCGGTTCGGACACGTGCGGACATTTTGAGGCTCCGCGTTGGAGATGACCTTAGCAAAATGTTGAGCCATATTGTCTTGCTTGCAAGCTTTGTTTTTCTAGGGTCATTCTTATGTTATTGGCTTCAGTTACTCTATTATTACGTTGTTGTATCCGATATTCCGATGTTCTCTCCTCTGATATAAGCAAGTTTTGATTTAATTAAATAAATAAAATCACACTCCTATAAACGAAGACAGGAGAGCTTATGAAAGGGGATATATACAGTAAACCACCGGCGCTTTCTGTTCCTTTCTTCCGTAGAAGCTCGGAAGCCAAGCTGTGCCTCCCCCAAAGCCCTCCTCCAGTCCTCCACGGCTTCACCACCGAGAAGCAGGATCCTCATGGGCTGCGCAGGATCCACCCCCAAGGGCGCTGCGGCCGCCGGAGGCGGTAAGATTTCACGATCCGAGCTCCCAGCCCCTCAGATTTCCCCTCCTGTTCTTCGCTTTCTGCTTGATCCGCCCCGTTAGGATCGGGTCCTTGCGACAAGATTTCTGTGCGACTCGTGGAATTGGGTTCTTGGAGTTTGAAGATTTGTTGGTCCCTTTAGAGGGCGTGCGTTGTGATGGTGTAGATGGCGTCAGTTGTGTGATGGGAATGGATTCTTGTCCAGCCGTGCTTGGCAGGAATTGATTTCTTGGTTCCAAATCGTGCTAGGCTATCCAAGTTGAGTTATTTGTGTGTAGGTAGTTGCTTAAGGGCTTGGCAGGGATTTTTGAGTGGCGCCTTCGTGGAAAGGGATTATTTGTCGAGTTGTGATTTGGGTTTGAGTTGGCCGGTAAAAATTGCAGGAGTGGAACTGAATGGGATCATTTGTTGTGCGGATTTCCTTGGTGAATGATTAGTTTGCGACGATGGGATTCTTGGGGAAGATGGAGTTGCTTCCCCTTGTGTAACTAGAGAGTGCTCTTGCTGAACTGGATTGTGTAACTATTGAGTGGCGACAGGAGTGTAAATTAGGTTCCTTTTTTATACATTGTTGTCCCTGTGTGCATAACGTCTGGTAGATGATATAGGACACTTTCTGACTTCGTTAATCATAGTTTGGTGAAGAGGAGGTCATGATCAGTGAGTGTCTGAACATGAGGATGTAACTGGATTTGGATCTTCCAAAGTTGTTAGCTGTGATAGACTTGTTGAACTTGTGGATAGTCCAAATTAAGCATGGATGGCGAAATTGTCCTTTCTGAAGAGATTTTTTTTTGTTCTTTCCAGTTTCTTGTGTGTGACAAATGCTTCTTGATCCGACAGCATGCACAACTATGCTTTGCTACATGACGCATCATTTTGATTTCTGTATGATTTGTTCTGAATGGAACTAATTAGTTAGCATAGCAGTCGACAAGACATAGTTTTAACATTCATTGCATTCTTGGGGGTGAGATTAACATCTCTGTATCTTGAAGGTTTCTGTTTTCTTTTGTGATATGTAGTGGTTGTTTATTATGACAATTCATGAGCGAATGTTATATTTTGGATCCTGTTCTATTGTCCTGAATCCTGATGCAAGAGACATGACATTTTGTGCAAGTTGAATACTGAAAGCTGGAACTATACAGGATTTGGTTTCCTTGTTCATTACATTTGAGTAGAGTTGCATTTTATGTATTCAGCTAGAAGTAATAGCTTAGTGTCTGGTAAACTAATAATGGTGTCAACATTTATTGAAGAATATGGATGGTTGATTAGTTAGCCTAATCAGCTTGGAGCCTGACAAAATGTATCCACAAGGACTAGGTTGTGCTAAACTGTTAAAAGTAGTATTATGTTTTGAACAATTCTGTGGGGCTTGGTATTTGATAAAGAAGGAGCAAGTGACATTTGGAACATGATGGTAGTATTATGTAAGTCCTTGTGCATCATATTGTGTCTTTTGAAAATGGTACAAAACATTTTGTGGAATTGTTAGTTCTTGCCACTTGCCAGTATTTTAGATAGTTGATGACCTCATGTAGATCTATTAAATACATGCCTGACTACTCATTGACAATGTCTAATCTTGAATAATTAGATGAAATAACATTATTATATACCTATGTGTGTTTTAGTCATCTCATGTAATAGCATGGATCAAGCTCAGAGGTTTCTTCGGTCTTGTTTGTAATTTTACTTCTTGGCTGTTGTTCCTTTGTGCAAAGGCTAGCGTTCTGCTATTTGTTCAGTTTTGCCAGGTCAGTATGTACGTGGCTTGTACTATGATCCTTATGTTATAAATGAGACACGTATTACCATGCAAAAAAAATGTCCACTCAATATTTGATTAATTGCAATTTTGAGTTGTTGGCACAGATAAAATTTTCATTTATGTTCTTCAGTCCCTATAAGTTAGTTTGTTGGTGGTAAAAAAATTCTACTCACCATATGTAATGTGTATATTTGTGGTAGACACATAAGGCAATGAGAACAGGGCTAGGAAAGACGCCTTAAAATTTAAAGGTAAACTTTTCATCGAATGGGAAGTTGTACAATGATGTTCCTGTTAAATAGAGATGAGTTTTTGAGAGTGAAAAAACTGGCACTGTTTGTCTTTTGTCTTGCACTGAATTTACTCTAATATCTTTTAACTGTGTATACGTATTCAGGCTTCACTGGTCATTTCATACAATGTGGCTTATTTTAAATTTATGCAGAAGCTACGAAGAAAGTCAGGAAGCCTAAGCCCTGGAAGCACCCCCAGCCGATCACAATTGCCCAGCTCAGGCAGATGCGTGATGAGTTTTGGGACACAGCTCCTCACTATGGTGGTCGGAAAGGTACTTCTCACTCTTTGCTTCTGTCGTGTGTCTTTACATAATTTTACTTCCTACTATTAAATTATTAGTTGAGCTAAATTTTCTTTTTGTGCTTGTATCTATAGTTCTCTTAGCTGCTCATGTACGCAATCCTTGGACTAACCATTTAAGCCTTCTACAGAAATTTGGGATGCCCTTCGTGCTGCGTCAGAGGCTGATGTAGCCCTTGCACAGGCAATTGTGGAAAGTGCAGGCGTAATTGTTTCAAATGCTGACCTGACTCTATGCTATGATGAAAGAGGTTTGATTTTCCATCTGATTCCTTTTTTCCCACTCTTTCAACTGTTGTTCAGTTAGTTTACCATAGCTATTAACATTTCAGGTGCTAAATATGAACTGCCCAAGTATGTTTTGAGTGCGCCAACCAACCTGGTCCAGGACAGTTGAAGGGCAGCTGCACTATGATCTATTCATGTAAAAAACTGTAAATCGCTTCAGATGCTAAAAACAACGCCTTGCTCGAGTGTCCTGGTAACAGGAGCATGGTTGATTAATGATTTCAAGCATGCTTCTGGTAACTGTCAGCTTACAGTTTCCCCCCTATCGTTAGCATACAATGTTCTCTTCTATCTCAACTGTCTTCCGACGATTTAGATAAAGTTGTTCATAGCATCCCCTAAATTGGTGCTACTGTAAACACGAGTCTTAGAAATCTTCGTTATGGGTTAGAAACTTCAGAATGGTGCGTTGATGTTTTGTTACAATGATATAAGTTAAAGTATGGCAATACTTTTCAGAAAGGGAAAAAGAGAATGTAACATCTGTTAGTTACAATGATATATTTTAAGTTGCCTATAATGCATCAGACTGTCACTCTTTGCCTTGTTGCCATGCCCATGCATTGCCTCCTTTGAGAATGCAAATTGAGGGATGTGATATGTAGGAAATCATGATCAAAAGATCTTACGGCGGCAGTAGTTACTTTATTACTCCCTCCGTACCAAAATAAGTGTCTCAACTTTCTACTAGTACAAGATATCTCGTGATGCTGAAATGTTCTGGAAGGATGCAAGCGCAACCATTCTACTAATAGTGCTGGAGTGTTCCCCCGCAAAAAATAAAATAAAATAAATAGTACTGGAGTGTTACATGTTCATGATCTGATGTTGGTTCAAATTAAGAGATAAGTACAGAGGCCAAGTGTTTTCAGCAGCCCTGATTATTGGCGATGAGTGGCGCCATAATCTTTGTCTGGTGATGTAGATTGTGGGTATGATATATGTTGAATTCTGAAGAAACGTAGAGCAGGACATGCAGAAACATGAAATTCTGCCGGCGCTGTGCATCGATCGTTTGATAATGGGGTATACGCCTATCTGCAGGGGCATTCTCAGTGAACAATTTCTGACAACAAAATGCACATCTAGGGTGATATTTCTGCAGGGCATAAGAACAAGTTCACTAAATCTAGTACAAGATTGGTACAATGAGATAGGCACGGTGAATTGGCTTTAAACTGAAAATTCAGAAATCAGTTCCAGAAAAAAAGTGCGCTCCCAACATTTACTCCAGTTCTAACCCCAAGCGGTGACCTCCAGTTTTTTGCGCGCTAGATTACATTCTGGTTACATGGCTAAAGATTTGAAACCTGAACCACCTATGAATCGAATCTCCAATTTAATTCCGGTTCCTTGCTCGAATGACTGCACATGAACATTAAGCCTGCTTGCATACTATGCATCATACTTGCAGAGGTTCTCAAACCCCATGTACTCATGTTGCTCCATCTTGTGAATCATGTTCGAGATACCGACCCCACCTGAAGATTGAAAAGAAGCAGCTTAACATTGTTCAAAGTTCAAAAACAGTGGACATTTGATCAGGGCACAGTCAGATGTTCGAAAATGTACCGAGAGAAATTGCGCTGATGAAGATCATGAAAGCCAGTATGAAGATGATGAGTGATGCCCGCCCTAACCAACTGATCAACCTCCTGACTACATGTTGCCCGATAATGGCAGCAACGAACGCCACAGCAACAAAGTAAGCAGCTGAAGAAAAGGCCAAGAAATTGATTCAGTACATGCCCAGCCCTAAACCAAGAAAAACAATGTGAACCAGAGGGATAGTGTTACCATAAGGAACTGGAAACCGGTTCAAGAGGTAGTATTCCACGACGGACATAGAAGCAGAGAACATCATCGCAAACGTGGCGGTAGCACTTGAAACCTATGATGGTTTCAGTTAAGGAGGCATTCGTTATGGCCAAATCATAACTTGTTGACATACATAAACGTGAAAACTGGGGGGTGGAGTGTACCTGGGGAGGGATGCCGAGCTCCAAAAACAGTGGTCCCATGATGAAACCACCTCCCAAACCTAGCAGACCGCCAACGAGCCCTGCAGTGACACCGAAGAAGCAGTATATGCAGAGCTGATGAAATTTCAGGGTAGTTTGCTCATTTCCCTTTGATGATAGCACCCTCTTCCCGTTCATCAGACCCAGTGCTTCGTACATAGTCACTCCTACAGAGACCGGGATCTGCACCAAATGAGTAGAAAGATTTATGACTGTATGATCAACATTGATACGATACATCAACCCTTCTTTCATAATGTAATAACAGAAATTAGCCAAGTAGACCAATAGTGAAAATCGGTCCATATAGGTGGTGCAAAATCATAACTTTGTACAAATTGGTAGAGAAAATTGGGAGCTTAAATCAAATGTTAATTAGTAGGAAAAAAATATATATATACTGAGCTCACAGATCTAGTGACAATGTAATTTTCTTTTTTTAGTAATCACCGGGGGGGAGAGGATCCCCACCTGTATATATATTGCTCAAAGCGTCCCAAGGACCAGTGTTACAAGGGTTTACAGAGTCACGGCGATCCGTGAAGAGAGGTCGTAGCGCCAAGACAGAGCGGCTACCTTATCACTCGGTTCTCTAAACCGAAGAGTCCAAAGATCAAAGTCCCTACATAAGCTAGTAATGGTTACACGTGGACTATGGTTTTCATTCCTAAAAGCAGCAGCATTTCTTGCTTCCCAGATTTTCCAAAGAATAGGCAGAAGGATCTCTGGCCAGATAGAGTCGTCGAGGTGCACTAGTGTGGGGATTGCCCACAATGTATGGCTTTGAATCTCTAAGTTTGAGTAGTTACATTTGGAGTTCAACAAAGACATGAGATAATTTATAAATCTGGTGATAAGATTGATATTTGGAACACAAATTCCAGTGGCTAAGTATTTTAGAGGATCTACATAAACCAGCATGGATTTTTGGTATAACTGGGATAAAACAGGTGCGGAAATATAAATACCTGGAGAAAGTTCAAGACCCAGTACCACGTGGAGCAAGTAGGAGCATAATTCTGCAAGTATGAGAAAAATAGCATAGCATTGAAGTATTACTGTCAAAGATAGAAAGCTATAAATTTAGTTCAAGTACAATAGTTTCTAAAAGATAAAGTGACAGCATTTGTATGTGTTTCTTTTTCAAATTAACTGAAAAGAGCAGAAGATCCTGAAACGTCTTATGAAAACCGACTTAATGGATCGGCTGTACATATTGATTTGATTCCTATTTTTTCTGAATGAATTGGTCATAAAGGATGTTTGTTTACTATCACAAATTTGTGAGACTACATGAAAGAAACATTATCGTCCGCTTAAGACAAAAGCAAAATCAAGAAAGAGAAAATGCTTGCTAGTAAGGCCAAATAAAGCAACAAAAATAACCAAACAAATGTGCTGAGTTATAAGACAGCTAGTAGTGACTTGGTAAGAAGCTGGAATTAGATGCGTCTGACATTTTTATGACCATTTTAATTTGTAGTTTTGCATTACAATCCTCACCTTTGTTATCTGAATAGCAAGGAATGCTAGCCACACGAATGTGAGAAGACCAAACTCCTTCCAGTAAATGTTCTTCATAAGTGATGGCTGAAATATTGGGAAATTCTAGGTTCAAATTCTTGAGAATGAGATCTCCAACAAATGCAAGGAATCATGTATATTGTCATGAGATGTTTACCGCTTCATCTGAATGGGGTTTTACATCAGCTGCGGCACCTGGTCCTGTAGAGAGTGGTGCATACTCTGGTTCCTCGCCTGAAAGGTTGAAAAATACGAGCATTAATATTTTGATTTGGTGACAGATGAGCAGCACTTCGTTTTCTAGCATTCTTACTGGTTTGCTCCAATCGTTTCTCAGCTTCCTGGAAGAAATGAAAAAAGATCCATTAGCATACAAAAGGGGCAAACAAAAGAAGGGGAGATAAATAAAATTACTTTTTATAAACATGATGAGATAACTGTGGAAGATTACCCTTTTGATTATTGTCTCCTTTTTCCATGTCTCAACACCCTTCAGGAAAGCTTTAGTTGATGTGCCTACAATTTAATTTGGGTAAGCAAAGAAAGGTCATTCATGAGAACTAGATAACCAAATAAACAAATGCAGCAGTTTAGGGGTTAATCAGCACCTAGGAAAAGGATTATCAAGAGAACTGTGACCAGCCAGTCAGGGAATATAACATTGAAAATAACACCGATGCTAATCCCGAGCATTAGCATAGGCTGAATGAGCAGTGCTAGGTCATAGTCGATCACCGGCATGTCCAAAGTCGGATGTTTCAGCTTGAGATTGTAGTACACAGTTGAGATAGCTGCACCAGTGATCATACCTGTCCAAATGAATGCAAAATATCAATTAAAAACGCTGAACAAACATTGTATTTGTAACTAAATACTTATATATTATTCTATCATATTTTTGCAAGACTCGTATAGTAAGTCAGCAACCAGAGATTTCTATGAATTGTTCTAAACTACTAGGAGTATAATGATGTCAACCAACAATTCTAAGTAGAGGGAGGTAATTATGTGTAAACGTAAATGAATTCCTAAACAGCAGGGATGTATACTGACGATAAAGACACAAACCAGATAATTAGTATACAGGTTGGAAAGAATATCTGGGAAATGAAGGTGCATTGTTATAAGGCTGTAGTCGCGGTGTTGGCGCATGGTGCAGGGTTAGGTCACGAGTTCCAAACCAAATAACCGGACGCTGACCCTGACTTTATGCTCAGTTCGGTAGACGGAGACGATATTGTTGGTCGTATCGTTTAATGGAATAGAATAAATTCCATAAAACACCCATTTAAACCCTAATGCAGGATCATTGCTCACTGAACTTCAATATTTCAGATTTGCATGTTAATACTTTGATTATTGTATAGCCTTCTCTTTTCATGGAAACAAGTAAACATGGACTTAGCTTATAAATAAGTAAGTGAGCAAGACAAAGGCAAAAAGGCGTAATCTGATACACATGAATATATAATTAGCAACCATCACAAGTTACCTACCTAACACAAACCAAACAGAATAGCGTTAATTGCCCCTTTAGGACACTTAAATACTCTAATTCCCAACTAATTTGCCAGCCTAACTTTCCAACAGCAACAGGACAAGCAAGATCCCTCGAAAAGAGGTAAACTAATGCACACATGAATCAATCAGTACAGCACCTCATACTTAAAAAGCAAGATACCTAGAAAAGAGGCAAACTAATGCACACATGAAGGAATCATTACAGCACCGCATACTGAACAAGCCTGAGAAATGAATGCTTGGGGACAGCAAGAACTGTTGCTTTCAGAGCAGGCAGGCACAGAAGAAGAAAATCCCAAAGGAAAGAGTCGGATCCTCACACTTGGATATGGCAGTTGAAGACTTTGGATCAAAACCAATTATCAATGTTAACATCGGCACAAAGATCCCGCCGCCACCAACGCCCCCGACACTCCCAAATGACGCGCCGAAGAATCCGATCAGCGACCCCAGCACCATTTTCCATCCGAATTCCATCGGCTGCCACATCCAGAAAATCCACCAGATTAGCACCACACATATAAAAAAGAAGAGATATACTGAAAAAGTATCACACAGATGTACATAGCTTGGAGTTTGAGCTACATAATAATTAAATTAAATCAAGAAAATTCAGTTCCCTCGTGCATGGGTCAAACTGAATTCCCACAAACCGAGCAGGTAAAAAGGTGCAGCAGTTCATCTCATGGCTAATAAAATAGCTGAAAGCAAACTACAGTAGAAGCTGTAGTACAAAAGACGCGCTGGTTAAAGAAATGCTCGGAAAGCTGGGGTTTGTTTTGTGTGTTACCGGCCAAACATGCTGGTACGAGTTCCCGTCGGTCTGCCACATGAAATTGGCAATCTTGTTGAGGAGGCTGATCTCCTCCGGCGCCGCCACCACGGCGCGGTCGCTGGGCAGCGAGAGCCCACGGTCGGCGGCGGCGACGGCGAACGCGGCCGCGCACGCGACGCCTAGCGCGGCAATGGCCTGCCGCATCCTCCTCCCCATTCCTCGGACCCAACCAAACCAAGAAAGGCAACTTCCTGCACCGCTTCCCTACTTTTTTCCCAACAACAAAAGAAAGAGAGAAGAAGATAATCAGAGCTGGAGGGCAGGCTGGGCCTGAGAAATCATGGAATTGAAACGCCTTGTTTGCGGCTTGGGATTGCGGAAACGTACGAAGGCCGCCGCGGCTCTCCTAGTCTGGATGATTCCTGATGGCTCTCTCGGGTGCACAAGACAGACGTGCGGGAAAGACAAAGACGGCCGAAGCCGCGGTCTCCGGCTGTTCGGATTGGGAAAGGAGGCGGAGGAAACTCGCCGGAGCCGGACGCAATGCGAGGGCGACGGGAGGAGCCGGGATTCGGCGGAGAGGGAGAGAGGGAGGGAGAAGAGACACGTGAGAAGGGGGAGGCTACGAACGAACTCGGGCCAAATTTAGAGAGGTGCAGCGTGGCAGTTTGCAATATACCCACTGCGCAGCCGCGAAATTACGAAGCGGCCCGTTGAGACTTTAAAATGAGATTCACATGTAGGAAACCTGGATTCAAGGAGTATAGCTGTACAATACTCCCTCTGTCTGAAATTATTATTTTTTATCTGGAATTACTTATCGTAGATATGGATAAAAATGAATATGGATCACAGACGAGTAAAAAATGCAGTTCTTTTTTGCCGGGTAAACGAAGGAGAACTTGGCCTGTGAAACACTAAGAAACTACAGTACATTCTGGACGTTTATGCGCACATGGCCCTACATTCAGCAGAGAGTCCATTCCATCCCAAAAGCCCGGACTGAAGTGAGGAAGAAATTTCTCCCTTATAAGCTGGTCATGGCCTCCTCCTGCAAGTGAGGTGGGACTAAACCGAGCCAGCCTCACCGGCCTACAGCAGCCCTAACATCCCATCCCCTTGAGAAGCCCCTCAGGAAGGCATGGCGATGCTGGCTCTGATACCAGATGTTAGCGTCCAACTTGATCTAGCCCACACTCTACTTACATTCTGGACGTTTATGCGCACATGGCACAACATTCAGCAGAGAGCCCACTCCATCCCAAAAGCCCGGACTGAAGTGAGGAAGGAATCTCTCCCTTATAAGCTGGTCATGGCCTCCTCCCGCAAGCGAAGTGAGACTAAACCGAGCAAGCCTCACCAGCCTACAGCAGCCCTAACATAGTAATTTTGGAAGAGAAGCACTAAGAAACTATTGTAAAGAAAAACTAATGAGAAACGATGCAATGTCAGAGGGTGCAGCTTCCATCTCGTACAGGAATGGACAATGAAGGCGCAAGTTGTTGGTTCATACTAGGAGTATACTTTACTACTATTATGTCCATGATCTAGAAGAAATAGATACTGGTATAGTACTACTGGGACGTGTGAAGGAAAGGAGGAGATCGCGTCCACACGACAGCTTCATTCTTCCATCGCTCCTCCCTAGACCACCTCCTTGTCCTTGGCTGAACCCATTGGAGACACCGACGCCAACACTATTACTGGACTATTTTCTACGGGGACAAGAGTGTTAAATCCACAAAGACAATGGATCAGCAGGGAGTGTGGCAAAACGACGCTCACCGGACGTTGGATCATCAACAACAACAACAACAATGCCTCGTATGGTGCGCGCATTTCCTTTGTCTTCTTTATTATTCTGTTCATTTGCTCTCCCTTTTTGGCTGGAAAGCCTGCCTGGCGCTTTCACTAGCAAAATCCATGTGCTTGGTTGTTATTGCTGTCGCCATGCATGCAGGCTGCGGCTTGCGAGGAAACTACGGAGCAGGTAGCCAGGGATATCGACAATCCAGCCATCAGTGAGCCCAAACTGTCCTAACAAACTGAATAACGGAACAAGCAAATCCACAAGTAATTCACTGCTTTTTGGCATCGCCACTCTACTCTACTGCCACTGCCAGCCGTACGTAACGCAGGGAGCAAATGGCTTTTCCTCACGAGTGTACGTGGCTTTGCTCGTATGGTCGCCATCCGCCGATTATCCGTGTACCTTTGTGCAGCCTTGCCTCTCTTTTTTTCATGCAACCGCACGTTCATGCCATAGACTCAAGTTGTCACGGTTCAAGCAGTACGTGCCAGGCGTCACTTTAAGTGGGCTATTTACGATGACAATGACACGATAGCTACTCCCTCCGTCCCATAATGTCAAATCTTTTTTTGACACTACACTAGTGTCAAAAAATGCCTTACATTACTTTTAAATTGTTTGGTCAATTGATTTTGGTTGAAGGAAGAAACAAGTGCAGGGGAGGAAGAAACTCGCTGGAGGGAAGGAAGAAGCTCGCTGGGCAGGCTACCCCAGTATCTATCTTAGGGTTTAGGGTAGGGCGGTGGTGGATGACGGTGGTGTGGCCTTCGCCGGAGGAAAATCCTAGGGGGGCCTAGAGGGATGGCCGGGGGCAGTGGTGGGGGTGGTTTCGGGGAGGGCGGGCCAGCGAGGTGGTCGCGGCAGCGCCGCCCGCCGCGGAGGGCGGGGGCCGACTGTTAGGCCGGTGGTAGTTGGCGGCTCGATCGGGGAAGAAGGTGAACAGGAAAATGTTGAGAGGTACAAGAAGACGTCCTAATCATTGGATCTGCATCGGAAGGCTGAAAACGATTCGACTGACCCTAATTACGTTTTCAGTTGATTGGTCAACAGCCGGTCCCTACAATGATAAGATCTAGTTGTAGGTTTTTTTTTACAATCCGCTTTCGATAAATATCTGGGAAAAATGTTCGTTTGGTACTCACTCTGTTTCTTTCTAGTCTACATATAAGATTTGGTCAAAATCAAATTGTGTTAACTTTGACTAAGTTTATAGAAAGAAATATCAAGATTCACCATATGAAATCAATATTGTTAGATGCATCATGAAATTAATTTTCATACCGTATAGCTTTAGTATTATAGATGTTGATATTCTTTTCTACAAAGTTGGTCAAACTTTATAAAGTTTGACTTTGACCAAATCTTATATGCAGACTAAAAAGAAACGGAGGGAGTACCATGTTTGGCTCGATAAGTAAGGTTGGAAACATAACCATTGTGGTAAGTGTAGTGCTTTAATGTCGTACACTTTGAGAATCTGAAAAAAAATGTTGTCCACTTTAAAGCTTCCCATCACCCGTCTTTGTTTCTTGTGACCCCTAGCCGATCTAGGGTTTCCCCGCCGCCACCCCTCCTTCTTGGCCACCCGTCAGCTCCTGCCAAGGGGGGTATTCGGGGATGTCCCAATCTACTGGTAGAAGATGTGGTTTACCTCATCTTAGGATATTAGGTAGGTTTTCAATTGTCTATCGCATCGACCCTTCCGGTGATGGTGGCCGCGGTGTTCAATAATGCTTCATCTGGCTTCTTCTCCAGCTTTGGTGGTGCATGCATCAATGAATCCAGTGATGAGATCGGGTGGAAAGGTAAATATTTGTCGTTCGTCGCTCTATCTATTCCCATAGTGGCAGCGGTGGTGCTCCCTAAGGTCTTCTCCAGCAGCTGTGAGTGCCTAATCGAATCTAAAAACGAGATCGGGTGGACATATTTACATTTCCCTTTTTTGACAGAAAGACTATAAGGGAAGCTGTCGGTGTCAAAACCGGCAGATATCGGGTAGGCGGTCCCGAACTGTGCGTCTGAGGATCGAAGGTAACAGGAGACAGGGGACACGATGTTTACCCAGGTTCGGGC
The DNA here is from genome assembly GCF_018294505.1 of Triticum aestivum. Classification (NCBI taxonomy): domain Eukaryota; kingdom Viridiplantae; phylum Streptophyta; class Magnoliopsida; order Poales; family Poaceae; genus Triticum; species Triticum aestivum. The sequence continues at coordinate 297,236,933 of NC_057808.1, read as the reverse complement.
CCTCTTAATGGAGGTAATACCCTACTTCCTGCTTGATTGATCTTGATGAATATAGAGATTACAAGAGTTGATCTACCCCGAGATCATATGTTGTGGTCTAAACCCTAGGGGTATGATGATTAATGTCGTAATGATCTATCGACTAGCCTGGCCTTGGCTTATATAATGCACCAGAGGCCTAGGATAACAAGAGTCCTAGCCGAATACGTTGGTGGGGAGGAGTCCTTGTCTTGATCACCAAGTCTTGTGGAATACTCCTTGTATGCGGCATGGGCTGCCCGAAGTGGCCCATGAGTGAACCGCCATGGGGGCCCTCGGCCCAATCCACCTAGTCGGGAGACGATGTGGTGAGTACCCCCTAGTCCAGGACACCGTCAGTAGCCCCCTGAACCGGTCTTCAAGTTGGGGACGCTCCTCGATCCTTCCGAACTGTTCTTCATCTTCGGTCGTCAGTCTTGAAAACTGGTTCAACAAATCTTCTCATCTTCGATCTTGAGGATCGCCTAAGTAATCCGAAGAGTTTACACGTCGGGTATCTGAGGAGCCCCTTTAAGTTCTCGGCCTTTATCAATGCCTTGTTATTTTTTACGCCACATCTTGGGTTTGAAGTTGTTCCCGTGCGGCGGTGTCCTCTTGCATCCGAGATCCAACGCCGGACTGCATTCGAGATATCTTTTGCAGCCGAGCACCAACGCCGGACCGCTTCCAAGCTCCAACGCCGGAATGTATCCGAAGAGTCTTTTCACATCCGAGCTCCAACGCCGGACTGCATCCGGGCTCCAGCGCCGGACTGTATCTGAGGTGTCATAGATTACCTCGGTCTTGAAAAAGTTAAAAGGGTTCGACCGAGCTTAATGCCAGAGATGCCCTCTATGGAGCCAGCCACTTGCAACCGAGCTTTATGCCGAGCTGCTTCCAATGTATTTTTTGCAGCCGAGCACCAACGCCGGACTGCATCCGAGGTGGTGCACCACCTCGACCATGTGCTGATTTTTATGAATTTAATTCCGATTTGTGCAATGTATTCTCTGCCGAGATGTATAGCCAGTAGCCCTCAAGGTGCGTGTTGGCCTAATATCCGGGATGCACCTGAAGGATAAAATCAAACCGCTTTTCCCAGAAGCCCCTGAGACTCTGGTCGATTCGTGAAATCGGCCTGAGGATCAATTCCCAGCTCAGCAGCATACTTAGGAATAGAAACGCGGTGTAATATATTAGAGGAAATAGTGATCGGCGAACAGGCCCTTGAGAGAGGGTCTTGAGAAGTTGCCGTTATATATTAGCTTGATGCCGGATAGGTCCAGATGGTACCTAATGTTGTCCGAAGATGCGTTTGCCTATAGTTCGGTCAGGCCGAACACTGAGCACTTTGAATTTTCTGCATTGAATAGGCAATGCAGTAGCCCCCGAGCCACTGGTCGGGTGGCAACACCAGATCAGGGGATCGATGTGCCCCTTTAATATTAGTAAAAATGATAAGCCCGAAGCTTAGTAGCCCCCGAGCCTTAATGCGGACACGGGTGGCCGAATTAAGGATCGATATCCAGAGTAAAATCACAAATTATGTGTAATGATTCTATGTATCCAAGTACTTTACATCATTAATGCTCAGATCCGCATTGTACAAAACTTTGTTGACCGACCATCGGCTTCCACCTCCTCGGCCAGTAGCCGAGAAGTGTTTGTCCTGCTTTATAAAGCCTTTATGAGGGCAAAGATTTACGACAAACAAGGCAATCTGGCCATACGGTTTTATAAACAAAGGTACGCAGAGAGATATGTTATATTACTTGTTTAACATAAGAAATGTCTTCCAAAGAAAATAATCCCGCTATCGGTTCCTTTCTTTGGGTTGTCATGCTAAGCATGATCATGAAACCTCAGCTCTAATGTAAGAGCAAAATATTGAGGATTTAGTTTGGGGAAAGTTCCCGAACTATGTGGTCTTTAGCGAACCCAAATTTCCACTTCCGTCATTGCCGACCAATTATATCCTTTAAGATGGCTAGCTTTCGGCTTCACCCAGTCTGAGGTACTAACCCGGATACCCGGTAGTAACAATCACAGAGGTGCTCCCTTTACTGCCTAGCCGAACAATCGGGAACGTAGGGGTAATCACAGGAGCCAGGCAACCCAGCTTGGCCGAAATCTTAAGTCAAATTGATGCATATTTATGGCTTTATAACGATGATTACGGAAGGCGGCCCTTGTATATTAAATATAAATGCCGATGATATGTTTATTTTGACTCCGTTGCGACCGTTTATTAATGGAAAGTGGCCCATCGTCGGCTTTCACCCCCTTGTAGATGCTACGCAGGGTGTTTCCGCAATAACAAACAACCCTTAGCCGACGTCTCGGTGCCTGAAGGCGGTTGTGTTAGCGGAAACGAGGCAATCAGATATGCGGGCTTTATAACTTTCACTTAGTCATAGGAGCTTAAAGTTGGGAGGCTAGCTACTAGCCCCTGGTTAGTGTTCGGCGATAGCCGAGGTCAAGCAGTAAACACTTACGGCCAATGTTATGAACGGCCCATCATTTAACACAGTCAGCAGATCGCTGACCAGTTTGCGCTTATTGTGACAGTCAGTTTTCGGCTTTCTCCACTAAGGTGCTTAACCATGCGAGCTGGAAGCACAATCGCAGTGGTTCTCCCTTTGCACACCTAGCCGAACAAATCGGAACATATGAGGCAAGCACAGGAGCCGGGCAACCCAACTATTGACCGAAGACACAATTCGAAACCGATGCATATATAGCAATATCCGAGAATGTTTTTGCCGAATCTCTAAAGGTGTCCGGCGTTGCACTGCGAGACTTATGCTGGACACACACAAATAGTTTAAAAGTGCCATAAGCTTGGAAAACCAAAAAATGTCAGTAAAAACTTGATGTCCGAACAAGATCAAGTGTTTGGTGCCAATCCGAAAATTGGAAAAAAATTGTGCTTCTGTCGTGCCTTAACATGACACATCTGATCTCAAGACTTCACGCGGGTCAGCCTACGGCTTCAAGCTCCTTATCCCAAAGGCGGAGTACTTCTCCGAGGCCAGTTTAGCTAACTAAACTCGAGCGGCTTTTAGAGAGAAGACAGGCTATCCGGCTATTGACCATACACTCGAGTCGAAAAAGGAGCGGTAGAAAAAGACTTTGCAACGACCAAGAAGAAAACACATTTACTATAAAATAGCTCATATAAATTTTAAGAGCCCCCAAGTGACTTGGGTAAAAGAATTTTATGTATAATGATTGTATGTACCGAAGTACTTATATCATATCTGTGTTCACCCGAACTTTAAACTCGTCTTAACCAACCGTCGGCTTCTCCCTCTTCGGTCAAGGGCCGAAAAGTGTTATGTACTCCACCTGTCGAGAATATCGACGGTGTTTCTGATAACCAGGCAATCAGGCCATAAGGCTGTAACAGACAAAGCGCGCTCAGGGAACTTATGCTATATTAGTGACGAAGTGTAAGAAGCATCTTTGAAGAAAATAGTACCCCCACCGATACCTTTCTTTGGTTGCTCATTGTTACTATGAGACTTATGCAATAGATTTTTTGTACTCATGAGTTCCGTTGTGTGCCGACCATGATTGAAAACAATAAGAGTGCTAGCTTTCGGCTTCACCCAGTCTGAGGTCCAAGCTCGGATGACCCGATCGTGATAATCGCAAAGGTGCTCCTTTTACTCCCTAGCCGAACAATCGGGAACGTAGGGGTAAACACAAGAGCAAGGCAACCCAGCTTGCGGAACACTTAAGTTAACATGGTGCATATTGTGGGGTAATACACGAACAAGGAACGAAGCCATACAAGTATAATCATATGCAAGAGGAAAGACTTCATAAAGGAAGCCCCCAAATAAATGGGGTATTTGAATTTGTGTGTCACAAACAAAGTTTTGACAAGGAACTTTGTCACAAATAAATTTTTGCCAAAAAGTATAATGCTTGGTCGAACCGAACAAAATTTAAAACTGAAAGTTTTTGAGCATGAAAGCTACTTAGCTGGTTAATGTGCTCGGTGTTGATGACGCGATTCGGGCTTGTGGCGGGACGAAGACGCTCATTGATTTGTGATAGATCCGACAAGGTTCGCAGTCCTCGGCATGGCCGAGGTCCCAGCCTCCAAGCCCGAGGTGTCCGAGCAAGGAGTTCGACACTTCGAAGTAGTGACACGGCTCGGCCAATGCAGGCCGACAGAGTGACGCCGAAGTCCCCGACGTGGGTTAATGAAGTGATGACGAAGCCCCCAGTCTAGCCGAGGTGACATGGTATGTCAGTACGCCAAGGAGACAACACTGCCCGACCCGGATCATTTACCTGTGCACAGAGAATAGTGCAAACCGGAGATAATAGTAATAATAATAAATAAATAAAAATTGTTGCATAATTAATAATTTATGCAAAGTGAGTAATAAAAGAAATATGGCCCGTGTGCCGAACACTCGATGAGGTAGAGCTCTCTCAGCGATGCCGAAGTCCCCAAGGCAACCGAGCATGTCGGTATGGCAATTCGACCAACAAGGTGATCACGCGAGCCGATTTATGCCGATTGGGACGACGGCGTCGGCTTGCCGAAGTGACCACGTGACGCAGTCGAAGTCGATTACCTGCGCATGTGAAATAGTGCAGGCCAACAATAATAATATAAATATATAAAAATCCTCGCGTAATTAATTTACGCAAGATAATTTATTAAAAAATATGTGGCCTGGCGCCGAAGCCAATGTCGATGCAGGGCGTCGGCGTGATGCGGTAAAGGTGTGGCAAAGCCTGAATTCACAGGTCGGTCCGAGTTTCGGATGCGGCGTTCGCTGAACTATGTACGGAAACTGACCGAACCACCACAGGACCGTCGTTAATGCGGCCGCCATTTGATAGACCTGTGTACAGATGATGGAACAAACCAGAGTAATAATTCCTTGAGAAAAATAAACCCAAACAAGCAAAAATTGCTAGGATTAATAGCACTTGGTTTATTTGTTGTAGCAGTCCGAAGAAAAGTGACTCCCAAAATTGGGAATCGATCCGCACACCCATTGCCTGATGGACGGTGAAGCGACGGCATGGCGATGCTGGTAAAGGTTGGCTCGCCGAGGCAAAGCCCCCGGTCCAGCTAACGTGACGAAGCTGGTCGGCTGACGATGCCGAAGTCTCCGGAGTAGGTTGAAGAAGGGATGGCGAAGCCGCCAGTCCAGACGAGGTGACGGAGCCGGTCGGTAAGGAGATGTTGCAGCTGCCATGTCAGCCGAGGTGTTGAAGTAGTTCGGTGTGATGGACATCGGCTCGAAGAAGCAACGGTGCGGCCATGCTGATGCAGGTCATAACTCGTGACGTGGTCAATGCCGGCTTGATGAAGTGACCGTGCGGCGATGCCGATGTGCCCGCTCCGTGTAGTCCCTGGGGCAGCGAGGTTGGTGATGATTTATCCTTCGCGATGCCGAACTCTTGTTCGGCTTGCCGAGATGATGATCCGAAGAAGTCGATCTCGGCTCAACAAAGCGACGACGTGTCTTGCGCAGGTCAGCAGCCGTGGAGCAACGTTGTCGGGCTGGTTTGACACCGGCGTGATGGTGAAGATCATATTGGAAAAGACTTTAAAATTGGTGCGATGTGTTTGGGAACAAAACACAATACCCCATACAAAACTTCCTTCAAAAAGGATGTCCGAAATCATGTTCATAAAAAAAAGATGAACTCGGGTCGGATTCGTTCTCGCGCAGAAAACAAATCTAAAAAGTGATGCACTAATCGGAAGGTTCCCGGAGTTTGGACGGTCGGGTCGAGCTGAAATTTTGAGGGGTGGTAGATATGGGAATTCCGCAGCGGATGAACGGTTGGATCTTCCAAAGGGCCTCCGAGCTTGGCTCTGGAGACCACGCCCTAAACTCATCCAGATTCCTGTCCAGATTTGACAGGGCTCCGATATATCGCAGATTGCCGAAGATTCCTCCATCGGAACTCGACGAAATTTTGCATGGTTGTTGTAGACTTAATTCCGCACAATTCCACCAAAGCAATCATTAAAACGACACTCGAGGAGGTGGTGGCGGCGGATACAAGTTTGCTGTCCAAAAAACAGCACGGTCGCTCAAGGGAAATGTTGACGTTGAGCCCACGGGCTCTATGAATGATTCCTCCATGACCTTGAGAGAGATCGGAGTTGATTTTGATGTAGGTCATCGTCCGAACATGATGATCTGACGTGGATTGCAGTCCTTGGTCGAGCCAAGGTGACCAGTCGAGCCGGTGACGAAGATATCGACGTCGCAGTTAATCTGCAGACGAGCCATCAATCCTTCGTTGATCTCACAGCGGAACTCTCAATGAAAGCACCATTGTCGGTGTCAAAACCGGCAGATCTCGGATAGGGGGTCCCGAACTGTGCGTCTGAGGATCAAAGGTAACAGGAGACAGGGGACACGATGTTTACCTAGGTTCGGGCCCTCTTAATGGAGGTAATACCCTACTTTCTGCTTGATTGATCTTGATGAATATAGAGATTACAAGAGTTGATCCACCCCGAGATCATATGTTGTGGTCTAAACCCTAGGGGTATGATGATTAATGTTGTAATGATCTATCGACTAGCCTGGCCTTGGCTTATATAATGCACCAGAGGCCTAGGATAACAAGAGTCCTAGCCGAATACGTTGGTGGGAGGAGTCCTTGTCTTGATCACCAAGTCTTGTGGAATACTCCTTGTATGCGGCATGGGCTGCCCGAAGTGGCCCATGAGTGAACCGCCATGGGGGTCCTCGGCCCAATCCACCTAGTCAGGAGACAATGTGGTGAGTACCCCCTAGTCTAGGACACCGTCAGAAGCCCCTAGAGTATAATTGGTGCAACAAACCCAAATTGCAAGTACCATGCCTTAAACCCGAGTGGGTTGAAAGGCATCAGCCTCTTTCCACCACTAGGCTATGCCTTAGTCCGCTATTTGCATTTTCCTTTGTGGAAGCAGGGGAGATGGGAGTACCTTTGTCGGTCTTGTGGTGCTTCGGCAACAACAACGTCAATCTGGTTATTTCGTCGACTCAGGTGGATGTCTAGGTGTGATCAATCCGGCGTTTTTTTAACTAAAGATAATGGGAAAGGCTCGTGATGACATATGTATTAATGGCTGCCAAATATACATTTTTTACAAGTCCTTCATGTCTTCACCCATCCTCCCCCACAAAGAGGGGTAAGGATATATAATAACGGAAAATTAGAGGGGGGTGGGCCGTCTAAGAGAGGGAGATTATAGAAAGAGAGATAAAAGGCTCTAGGCCAGGATTTCCCCGATGTGAAAGGAGAGCAAAGCATTCCTTAAACCTATCCTTCCAAGATCTGAATGTGTGTGGGGAGGGGGTGGCCTACCTCGGAGCATGAGAATATTCCTTTCCTTCCATATGCTCTATGCTGCCGTGATGAAAATCTCCATATACATCGGCATGAGCCACCCAACCCTTGTCCTCCTTTTTTTGAAAGGAACCCTTGCCCTCCTTGATAGCATGTAGTCTATCATTAGTCATGATGTCAAGTCATGTGAAGGGCATCCCGGCAATGAACACTGAAGGAGCGGCGAAGAAGAGGTGTTCCACTATTTCCTCACTGTAATGTAGCACAAACGGCATGTATAATCATTCGCCATATTATAGTGTCGATGTGGAAGCAATTATGGAGCGGTGCATTAAACTTTTACTGAGATTCACATGTAGATGTTGATAGCCTTCGGTCAGTTTTTTTAGTTGACAGGGAGTATATTTTTTATTTCTGTATTTGTAGGTGCGACTAGGACAGGATGATTGACGAGCAATTTTTTGCAGTTCTCGTCATCGTCTTGCGGCGTAAACAAGACAATTTGGCCTAAGAAACTACCGTAGATAAAAAACCATACTACTAACTCAGAGAGAGCTTCGATCTTGTAAATGACCGGCCAATGAAGGCCACGAAACCAAT
>NC_057808.1:297053783-297228655 GCF_018294505.1 Triticum aestivum | reverse complement strand
TGTCTTATTATGTTCACGATCTGGAAGAAATGCTGTATTTTTTAAAGTTCATTTCAATTTTTTCAATGTGCAAAGTGTCCACATCAATGTTCTCACTAAGCCAAACATTTAAGTATTCTCTCGTCCTAAGCCATGCATTAGCTCTGCAGCGTAAGCAAGCCATGCATTTAACTTATAAATTACAATTATTTTTGCATTAGTCTATTCATGTAATGTTGCCACATCATACATAAATGTTAGTTATCCTTTATTTTTTGTTTGAAATGAAATTTTAAACTATAATTCAAAAGTTTTTTTCTATTTTTAGACACTTATTTTTATTGATTTTCAAGCTTATATTTTATTTTCATTAGATTTAGTTATTTTTAGCAACTATTTATGCATTTTTTAACAAAGTTACCAATACAAAATGACCCAAAGGGGCAGATCCAATTAATCTCGACCATCAAATCATGTCAATCCAACGACGTGGACTGCTTCAATGTCGAGCGCTCAACACATTTAGCGTGCAGTTAATTTCATGCCAAATATAGTACTAATTACATAATAACACACAAATAATATCATACTTAATATTCGCATGCACTCAATATACTTCCAAATTAACATGCATTGCACGTACACATTGACTAGTTATATACTAGTATAGTATACCATTAATCAAAAATGCCAAATGAAGGCCAAGCTCCAAATGAAGGCCGTGTTTGTGAACCAAACGGTGGCATCAACACAAACATATTGTTTTCTGCGAGGACAACAGTGTTAATCCTCCACCAGGATTGGCATGCATGTCTTCATCATACGTGCTCCACTCCTTGGAGATGGAGCTGCTCGACCGACGTGTGCCACTAGTGTATGCTGATGGAATTGCACGATGTATTGATCAAGTGCAATCACACGTATATATGATGTACAACGATGGACCACGACCTCGACTATACAAGGAAACTAGGAGGTGGGCCCAATGCACAATATGCACAAAACACATATACTCAACACTCCCCCGCAGTCGAAGCGGCGCCATTGCTGACGCAAAGACTGGACCGGAACTCCTCAAATGACGCCGTAAGCAAGCCCTTGGTCATGATATCTGCAAATTATTGGGAAGTAGGAACGTGTAGAACACGAATGTGGCCAAGGGCCACCTGATCCCGAACAAAATGAATATCTAACTCAATATGCTTGGTACGACGATGATGAATCGGGTTGGCGGAGAGGTAGACAGCCGAGACGTTGTCGCAGTAGACCATTGTTGCCCTGTCGACAGGACATGAAAGCTCCTACAACATCTGACGAAGCCACGAGCACTCGGCAACGACGTTGGCCACAATGTGATACTCAGCCTCAGCACTGGAATGGGAGACCGTAGGCTGCCGCTTGGACGACCACGAGATATGCGAGGGTCCAAGGAAAACACAGTAGCGCGAAGTGGAGCGACGATTTTCGGGGCAACAGGCCCAGTCGGCATCGGAGTAGGCGGTGAGGGCGGTGTCAGTGGAGGCGTGCAACGTGACGCCGAGATCCATATTGCCACAGATATAGCGGAGAATACGCTTGACAGCGGCCCAATGAACGTCTCGAGGAGCATGCATGTGAAGACACACCTGTTGAACTGCATACTGGAGCTCCGGTCGAGTGAGAGTGAGGTACTGAAGAGCCCCAACAATAGACCAGTAAAAAGCAGCATCCGAAGCAGGAGAACCATCCGTGGCAGAGAGCTTGGCCTTCGTATCAACAGGCGTGGCGGCGGGCTTGCAATTAAGCATGCTAGCACGATCAAGAAGCTCATGAGCCTACTTCTGCTGGTGAAGGAAGAAGCCATCCGGACGACGCACCACCTCAACACCGAGGAAGTAGTGCAAAGGACCCAAGTCCTTGATGGCAAACTCAGCGCGAAGACGATCAGTGAGCTGACTGAGGAGGCGAGTCGTACATGCCGTCAGGATGATGTGGTCGATGTAGAGGAGCAGATATGCAGTGTCGGAGCCCTGGTGGTAGACAAACTGCGAAGCGTCTGAGCGGGTGGAGCGAAACCCGAGCTTGTGCAGAAACGCCGCGATGCGCTGGTACCAAGCGCAAGGAGCCTTCTTGAGTCCATACAAGGACCGCGAGAGGAGACACATGTGGTCGGGATGTGCCGGATCATGGAACCCCATGGGCTGCTGGCAGAACACCTGCTCCTCGAGGTGACCATGAAGAAAGGCGTTGGAGACGTCCATCTGGTGCACCGGCCAGGCACGGGAGACCGCAAGGTGTAGAACCGTGCGGATCATCACGGGCTTAACAACCGGAGCGAAGGTGTCGGTGAAGTCGACGCCGGCATGTTGCCGGAAGCCACGAACAACCCAGCGCGCTTTATAGCGATCAAGGGTACCATCGGGACGGAGCTTGTGTTTGAAGACCCACTTCCCAGTAATCACATTGGCATGCCGGGGACGGGGAACAAGCTGCCACGGCCGATTGCGTAGTAAGGCATCAAACTCCTCTTGCATCGCAGCCATCCAGAGCGGGTCACGAAGAGCAGCTCGAACGAAGGACAACAAGGGCGACGGCGTAGAGGTGGATGCCTGTGGAGGTACGTGTCCGAAGCATATCACGACCTCGGGCGGCAAACACCCGTACGGGCGCGAGTAACCGGACCGACCGCAGGCGGTGAGCCCGCATCCAACGATGAAGGGGCGCCAGTAGGCGCTGAGGCCGCGGCCGAGGGCGGCACCGTTGGAGCCGTGTCCGCGGTCGGGGCCGACCCGGCGGGCGACGGTGGCGATGGAGCGGTGGAGGCCAGCTCGGACATCGGGCCGGCAGGGGAGGCCGCAGGGGCCGCCGCGTTGGAGGGCGGCGGCGAGGCGGACGCCGAGTCGAAAGGCAGCGTCAAGGCGGGGTCCGCGGGGCTGGGAAGCCCGGCGCTGGACCCGGAGGCGACTGTAGGCGATGGGTGACGCTCCTCAAAGCCAGGGGCAGGCCGAGGGCAGCACGAGAGCGCCCCAGGCGAGACGCCGATGGTCCTACATCATCAGCGACTGTGGATGGAGCCAGGGTTACCTGCTGAAACGGAAACACATGCTCATCAAAGTAAACGTGCCGGAAGGTGAACACATGGTGGGATACATGATCGTAGCACCGGTAGCCCTTGGAGTTGGAAGGGTAGTCGATGAAGATGCATGCAACAGAACGTGGTGCAAGTTTATGAGGAGAAGTGTCCGCGGTGCTAGGATAACATAAGCACCCAAAGATACGTAGACCATCATAAGAGGGTGGCGTACCAAAGAGGAGACGGTGAGGTGCGTAGTTTCACCGCGGGCGACATGGCCGGAGGTTAAGAAGGAGCGATGCGGTAGCAAGTGCGTCTGGCCAGAAGCGAGGCGGCACGTTGGCATGAAACAGGAGTGTGCGAACGCAGTCATTCAGAGTGCGAAGGACGCGTTCGGCTCCACCATTTTGCTATGAAGTATACGGGCAAGTGAGACGAAAAATTGTGCCATGGTGCGACAGAAAAATGCGGAAGGCAAGATTGTCGAACTCTTTTCCATTGTTAGTCTAAAGAGCAAGAATGGGACGCCCAAACTGCGTGCTGACATAGGAGTAAAAAGCCGCCAGGGGTGGAAAGTGCATCCGACTTTCGTCGCAAAGGAAAAGTCGACACATAATGAGAATAGTCATCAAGGATAACCAGATAATATAAATAGCCCGAATTACTAGGAACTGGAGAGGTCCACACATCACTATGAATCAACTGAAAAGGAAAAGAAGCAATGCTGGTGGAGTTATTAAACGGAAGATGAACGTGTTTGCCAACACGACAAGAATGGCAGGTATGATCCTCTATCTTATTACAACTGAAACTGGGACTCCTACGAATATGACAAAGAGTGACGGGGTTGGGATGACCCAGACGAGCGTGCCAGAGATCAACGCTAGCGGAGAGAGCAACCGGTGTGGTGGTGGTGGGGGAGGGCGGATGCACCGGATAGGGCTCGTCGGGGCTGTCACATCAGTGAAGTACCATCCTGGTTCGAGCGTCCTTGACACAAAAACCAAGCTCGTCAAATTCAACAGTAACATGATTTTCATGGGTGAAACAACGAACGGAAATAAGATTCTTAATAAGATGAGGTGACACAAGTGTGTTAGACAAAGATAAAGGCATGTAATTAGAAGGAAATGAAGTGTGTCGGACGTGTGTAATGGGGAGGGTGGAACCGTCACCGACAATGATGTGGTGGACGGTGGTGACGGGAGAGAAAGAGGCGAGATTACTAGGATGAGCAAACATGTGAGCAGTGGCCCCAGTGTCCATGTACCAATCACTGCTCCAGTGTAGTTGTTCGACGTAGGGGCGGTGTGCAGCGCAGCGAGTAATGTCGGGTCCCAAGGCACTGGTGGCAATGCTGACGGAGATGACGGAGACGCCATCAGGAAGCTGTAGCTACCACTCAGTTGCGGTGGCGGGTATCCTCCCTAGGGTTACGGAGCCGCGTAGTATGCCTAATGCACCGGGGGACGCGGCACCGGAAGCGTCGGGGCTGACGCCCATGGGACCGGCATGGTGTACGCGTGGACAACTCCGGTCCACGGGCTGTACCCGCCGGCCCATGGGGGAGGCGCCTGCGGTTGCTGCTGCTGATGACGAGGAGGCCCCGCGGGCTGCTGCGACTACTGCTGGCCACCGCACCGGCCTCCCCGGCGCCGATCGGCGGGTGGCGTGGGAGGGGCGGGCGCGCCGTAGGGAGGCAGTGGCAGGTGATAACCCACAAGTATAGGGGATCAGTTGTAGCCTCTTTCGATAAGTAAGAGTGTCAAACCAAATGAGGAGCTAAAGGTAGAACAAATACTCCCTCAAGTTCTATCGACCACCGATACAACTCTACGCACGCTTAACGTTCGCTTTACCTAGAACAAGTATGAAACTAGAAGTACTTTGAAGGTGTTGAGGATAGGTTTGCAAGATAATAAAGAGCACATAAATAAAATCTAGGGGCTGTTTAGATAAAGAAACAAGTTAGTTTTAGTAGAGAGCTTTTTTTCACAAGAAAGTTATTTGTCCCTAGGCAATCGATAACTAGATCGGTAATCATTATATTATATGAGGGAGAGGCATAAGCTAACATACTTTCTCTCCTTGGATCATATGCACTTATGATTGGAACTCTAGCAAACATCCATAACTACTAAGATCATTAAGGTAAAACACAACCATAGCATTAAAGTATCAAGTCCTCTTTACTCCCATACGCAAACAACCTACTTACTCAGGTTTAAGCTTCTGTCACTCTAGCAATCCACCATAAGTAAATCATGAACATATTGCAAACCCTACAACGGGGATCCCTCACGCTTGCGTGACACGGAAAGCACCATAGGACAGTGAAGGAAATATGCCCTAGAGGGAATAATAAAGTTGTTATTTATATTTCCTTATATCATGATAAATGTTTATTATTCATGCTAGAATTGTATTAACCGGAAACTTAGTACATGTGTGAATACATAGACAAAACAAAGTGTCCCTACTATGCCTCTACTTGACTAGCTCGTTAATCAAAGATGGTTATGTTTCCTAACCATAGACATGTGTTGTCATTTGATGAACGGGATCACATCATTAGAGAATGATGTGATGGACAAGACCCATCTGTTAGCTTAGCATTATGATCGTTTAGTTTTATTGCTATTGCTTTCTTCATGACTTAGACATGTTCCTCTGACTATGAGATTATGCAACCCCCGAATACCGGAGGAACACCTTGTGTGCTATCAAACGTCACAACGTAACTTGGTGATTATAAAGATGCTCTACAGGTGTCTCCGAAGGTGTTTGTTGAGTTGGCATAGATCAAGATTAGGATTTGTCACTCCGAGTATCGGAGAGGTATCTCTGGGCCCTCTCGGTAATGCACATCACTATAGGCCTTGCAAGCAATGTGACTAATGAGTTAGTTACGGGATAATGCATTACGGAGCGAGTAAAGAGACTTGCCGGTAATGAGATTGAACTAGGTATGATGATACCGACGATCGAATCTCGGGCAAGTAACATACCGATGACAAAGGGAATAACGTATGTTGTTATTGCGGTTTGACCGATAAAGTTCTTCGTAGAATATGTAGGAACCAATATGAGCATCCAGGTTCCGCTATTGGTTATTGACCGGAGATGTGTCTCGGTCATGTCTACATAGTTCTCGAACCCGTAGGGTCCGCACGCTTAACATTCGATGATGTTTGTATTATGAGTTATGTGTTTTGGTGACCGAAGTTTGTTCGGAGTCCCGGATGAGATCACGGACATGACGAGGAGTCTCGAAATGGTCAAGAGGTAAAGATTGATATATTGGAAGGTAGTGTTCGGACACCGGAAGGGTTCCGGAGTGTATCGGGTACATACCAGAATACTGGAGGGGTTACCGGAACCCCTCGGGGAAAGATATGGGCCATATGGGCCATAGGAGGGAGGCTAACCAGCCCACAAGGGAGGAGGCCGAACTGGTTTAGGGAAGGAGGCGCCACCCCCTTTCCTTCTCCTACTCCCTCTCCTTCCCCCTTTCCACCTCCATGAGAAGGAAAAGAGGGGGGGGGGGGCAAATCCTACTAGGACTAGGAGTCCTAGTAGGACTGCCCCCTTATGGTGCGCCCCCTAGGGCTGGCCTCCTCCCTCTCCCTCCTTTATATACATGGGCAGGGCACCCCTTGGAGACACAACATTGATTCCTAGCCGTGTGCGGTGCCCCCCTCCACAGTTTACCACCTCGGTCATATTGTCGTAGTGCTTAGGCGAAGCCCTGCGCGGATCACATCACCAACACTGTCGCCACCCCGTCATGCTGACGGAACTCTCCCTCGACCCTCTAGTGGATCAAGAGATTGAGGGACGTCATCGTGCTGAACGTGTGCTGAACATGGAGGTGCCGCACGTTCAGTACTTGGATCGGTTGGATCGTCAAGACGTTCGACTAAATCAACCACGTTACTAAACGCTTTCGCTTTCGGTCTACGAGGGTACGTGGACACACTCTCCTGTCTCGTCGCTATGCATCTCCTAGATAGATCTTGCGTGATCGTAGGAATTTTTCTGAATTACTACGTTCCCCAACAGTGGCATCCGAGCCAGGTCTATGCGTAGGTGTTATATGCACGGGTAGAACACAATGAGTTGTGGGCGATAATAGTCATATTGCTTATCACCAACGTCTTACTTTGATTCGGCGGTATTGTTGGATGAAGCGGCCCGGACCAACATTACATGACCGCGTTCACGAGACTGGTTCTACCGACGTGCTTCGCACACAGGTGGCTGGCGGGTGTTTGTTTCTCCAACTTCAGTTGAATCGAGTTTGACTATGGTCGGTCCTTGTTGAAGGTTAAAACAACACACTTGACGAAAAATCATTGTGGTTTTGATGCGTAGGTAAGAACGGTTCTTGCTAGATGCCCGTAGCAGCCACGTAAAACTTGCAACAACAAAGTAGAGGACGTCTAACTTGTTTTTGCAGGGCATGTTGTGATGTGGTATGGTCAAGACGTGATGAGATATAAATTGTTGTATGAGATGATCATGTTTTGTAAAAGTTATCGGCAACTGGCAGGAGCCTTATGGTTGTCGCTTTATTGTATGAAATGCAATCGCCATGTAATTGCTTTACTTTATCACTAAGCGGTAACGATAGTCGTAGAAGCAATAGTTGGCAAGACGACAACGATGCTACGATGGAGATCAAGGTGGCAAGCCTGTGATGATGGAGATCATGATGGTGCTTTGGAGATGGAGATCAAAGGTACAAGATGATGATGGCCATATCATGTCACATATTTTGATTGCATGTGATGTTTATCCTTTATGCGTCTTATTTTGCTTAGTACGGTGATAGCATTATAAGATGATCCCTCACTTAAATTTCAAGGTATAAGTGTTCTCCTTGAGTATGCACCATTGCTACAGTTCGTCGTGCCGAGACACCGCGTGATGATCGGGTGTGGTAAGCTCTACGTTCACATACAATGGGTGCAAGCTAGTTTTGCACGTGCAGAATACTCAGGTTAAACTTGACGAGCCTAGCATATGCAGATATGGCCTCGGAACACTGAGACCGAAAGGTCAAATGTGAATCATATAGTAGATATGATCAACATAGTGATGTTCACCATTGAAAACTACTCCATCTCACGTGATGATCGGACATGGTTTAGTTGATTTGGATCACGTGATCATTTAGATGACTAGAGGGATGTCTATCTAAGTGGGAGTTCTTAAGTAATATGATTAATTGAACTTTAATTTATCATGAACTTAGTACCTGATAGTTTTTGCATGTTCATGTTGTTGTAGATCAATGGCCCGTGCTACCGTTCCTTTGAATGTTAATGCGTTCCTAGAGAAAGCTAAGTTGAAAGATGATGGTAGCAACTACACGGACTGGGTCCGTAACTTGAGGATTATCCTCATTGCTGCACAGAAGAATTACGTCCTGGAAGCACCACTAGGTGCAAGACCCGCTGTAGGAGCAACTCCGGACGTTATGAACGTCTTGCAGAGCAAAGCTGATGACTACTTGATAGTTCAGTGTGCCATGCTTTACGGCTTAGAATCGGGACTTCAAAGACGTTTTGAACGTCATGGAGCATATGAGATGTTCCAGGAGTTGAAGTTAATATTTCAAGCAAATGCCCGAACTGAGAGATATGAAGTCTCCAATAAGTTCTATAGCTGCAAGATGGAGGAGAATAGTTCTGTCAGTGAACATATACTCAGAATGTCTGGGTACCACAACCACTTGACTCAACTGGGAGTTAATCTTCCTGATGATAGTGTCATTGACAGAGTTCTTCAATCACCTCCACCAAGCTATAAAAGCTTCATGATGAACTATAATATGCAAGGGATGGATAAGACAATTCCCGAGCTCTTCGCGATGCTAAAGGCTGCAGAGGTAGAAATCAAGAAGGAGCATCAAGTGTTGATGGTTAACAAGACCACCAGTTTCAAGAAAAAGGGCAAAGGAAAGAAGGGGAACTTCAAGAAGAACGGCAAGCAAGTTGCTGCTCAAGTGAAGAAGCCCAAGTCTGGACCTAAGCCTGAGACTGAGTGCTTCTACTGCAAAGGGACTGGTCACTGGAAGCGGTACTGCCCCAAGTATTTGGCGCATAATAAGGATGGCAAAGTGAAAGGTATATTTGATATACATGTTATTGATGTGTACCTTACTAATGCTCGTAGTAGCGCCTGGGTATTTGATATTGGTTCTGTTGCTCATATTTGCAACTCGAAACAGGGGCTACGGATTAAACGAAGATTGGCTAAGGACGAGGTGACGATGCGCGTGGGAAACGGTCCCAAAGTCGATGTGATCGCTGTCGGCACGCTACCTCTACATCTACCTTCGGGATTAGTTTTAGACCTGAATAATTGTTATTTGGTGCCAGCGTTAAGCATGAACATTATATCTGGATCTTGTTTGATGCAAGACGGTTATTCATTTAAATCAGAGAATAATGGCTGTTCTATTTATATGAGTAATATCTTTTATGGTCATGCACCCTTGATGAATGGTCTACTTTTGTTGAATCTCGATTGTAGTGATACACATATTCATAATATTGAAGCCAAAGGATGCAAGGTTAATAATGATAATGCAACTTATTTGTGGCACTGCCGTTTTGGTCATATTAGTATAAAGCGCATGAAGAAACTCCATGCTGATGGGCTTTTGGAATCACTTGATGCTTGCGAACCATGCCTCATGGGCAAGATGACTAAAACGCCGTTCTCCGAAACTATGGAGCGAGCAACAGATCTTGTTTAATGTGAGACGGTTATTCATTTAAATCAGAGAATAATGGTTGTTCTATTTATATGAGTAATATCTTTTATAGTCATGCACCCTTGATGAGTGGTCTATTTTTGTTGAATCTCGATCGTAGTGATACACATATTCATAATATTGCAGCCAAAAGATGCAAAGTTAATAATGATAGTGCAACTTATTTGGGGCATTGCCATTTAGGTCATATTGGTGTAAAGCGCATGAAGAAACTCTGTGCTGATGGGCTTTTGGAATCACTTGATTATGAATCACTTGATGCTTGCGAACCATGCCTCATGGGCAAGATGACTAAGACTCCGTTCTCCGGAACAATGGAGCGAGCAACTGACTTGTTGGAAATAATACATACTGATGTATGCGGTCCAATGAATGTTGAGGCTCGCGGCGGGTATCGTTATTTTCTGACCTTCACAGATGATTTGAGCAGATATGGGTATATCTACTTAATGAAACATAAGTCTGAAACATTTGAAAAGTTCAAAGAATTTCAGAATGAACTAGAAAATAATCATAACAAGAAAATAAAATTTCTACGATCTGATCGTGGAGGTGAATATTTGAGTTATGAGTTTGGTCTTCATTTGAAACAATGTGGAATAGTTTCGCAACTCACGCCACCTGGAACACCATAGCGTAATGGTGTGTCCGAACATCGTAACCGTACTTTATTAGATATGGTACGATCTATGATGTCTCTTACTGATTTACCGCTCTCGTTTTGGGGTTATGTTTTAGAGACGGTTGCATTCACGTTAAATAGGACACCATCTAAATCCGTTGAGACGACACCATATGAACTTTGGTTTGGCAAGAAACCTAAGCTGTCATTTTTTAAAGTTTGGGGCTGCGATGCTTATGTGAAAAAGCTTCAACCTGACACTACAAAAAAAGACACATCCTTGACATTTTGGGCCGAACGAAAAAAAATATGTCATACTTATGACACTTCTATGACGATAATTGTGACAAAACCCGATATCATCATAGATGTGGTGGGATCCTACTTGTATGACAAAAAATCATGACAGAAAATGGGCTTTTCGTCCTGGGCGGGCCGGAGACGCAGCTGCATGACATTCTTTGGGCCGTCCATGACGGAAAAAAATGTGGTAGAAGCGAGGGCGAGGAAAATTTCGGGGAGTTCCCGGTTATGCTGGGTGGTCGGGGGCCGAGCGATGCGCGTTTCTCTCGTACACGTACGCGCGTGTGTGCGAGGCGTTGGGCTCTAATTGAACCAGAGCGAGGCGTTGGGCTCTAACTGAACCCGAGCGATGGCACTAGCTAAGTTACTGAACCCGAGTGATTCCTTCGCTACTGCTGCTAACTGAAGCCGATCAATGCGGCCTCTGGATGAACAGTGATCGTTGTTGGGGGGGTTTGGATGAACAGTTCCCGGTGGGGGTGGATGAACAGGACACCATGGTGTTGCCTCTGGATGAACAGGACCCCGATCGATCGAGCCGGTTGGGGCTGGATGAACAGGACCCCGTGGAGGGCTGGATGAACAGGACCACCCCGTGGAGGGCTGGATGAACAGTAGACGGTGGAGGGCTGGATGAACAGTAGCCCGTGGAGGGGTGGTTGAACAAGAGCCCGTGGAGAGGGCTGGTTGAACAGTATCCGGTGGGGTAGCGCGCGGTGGAGGCTGGATGAACAGGAGCCCGTGGATGAACAGTCGCAGGTGGAGGCTGGAGGAGGTCGACGGTGGATGAACAGTAGCCCATGGAGGCTGGAGGAGGTCGACGGTGGAGATGAACAGTATCCCCTGGAGTCCCGTTTTGCGGTACGCCACACCCCTCCCGATGAACAGGACCCCTGTTTCGACCGTAGCGCTCCAACACAAGTCCGTTTCCTCTGTTTTGCAGTACGCCACACCCCTCCCGATCAACAGGACCCCGTTTCGATCGTAGGAGGTCCAACACAAGTCCGTTTCCTCCGTTTTGCGGTACGCCAGACCCCTCCCGATGAACAGGATCCCGTTTCGAACGTGATCGATCGAACACAAGGTCGTTTCCTCCGTTCAGCGGTACGCCAGGCCTCGTTTCCATCAGTTGTTCCGTCCAAGCCCTCCCGATGAACACGACGACACATTCCGTTCTGACCCAGCCGGTTGGCTCCCCATGAACACGACGACGACGCTGTTTCTCCATTCCAACCCAGCCATGTACACGAGCCCTGGCCGTATGTATGCGCGAATAGGCGTTCGAGACCCCGCCTGTATGTACGTACGTGGCCGTATTTTCTTTCTTGCACACTGGCCGCTGTACGTACATGTACATGCTACGTGCGCGCCTCTACTACGACACGTGCGCGCCTCTACATCAACCAGTATGTATGTACACGTTCGCGACCAGAATGACAACGCTACATATGCTTCGACCAGGTGGGTCCCGACTGTCGGGCACTTCCTTGCGTGCGAAGATGTAGCTGGTGGGTCACAGC
The DNA here is from genome assembly GCF_018294505.1 of Triticum aestivum. Lineage (NCBI taxonomy): Eukaryota > Viridiplantae > Streptophyta > Magnoliopsida > Poales > Poaceae > Triticum > Triticum aestivum. Next base: position 297,216,395 of record NC_057808.1, on the reverse strand, counting down.
AGTCAGGGGGTGAATCGTGTTTTTTTGCCCGGACGGACTTCCTTGCGTGCGAAGATGTAGCTGGTGGGTCCCAGGAGTCAGGGGAAACGTTTTTTTTTCACGAAATACGGTGGCCCATCCGGTGGGTCCCCGCTGTCAGGTGGAGGAATAATTATTTTGCGCGTAATAAGGAGGCACTTCCTTGCGGCTGCTGTGGACCCAGCTATCAGCCTCTCCACGTACAGTACTCTTCCGATGGAAGTCGTTCGTTGACCACATTGACCACGCCGCGCCGAGAGCACCACGGCGGTGGACAACGGCGAGGCCTAGGAAGGGGACGACGCGGAGCCGAGGAAGACGCAGCAGTGGATACCCACGCGGAGAGGAGTACGAGGGTTCACTGGTTTGGCTGCGGTGTGAGGCTGCCGTCGCCGCAGAATAACAGGGGGTGTGGGTGAGTGGAGGGATGGCCTGGCCAGCGGTGGGAGTAGTAGGGGGCGGTGAGGCCTCCGCGGCAGCACAGCCGGCCACGGGAGGCAGGAGCAGGCGGCACGACCGGCGCTTCTTTGGGCGGCTGGAGCAAGAAGACCAGAGGTTGAAGAAGCATGACGGCCGTTGGATGGACATCGTACGATCACTGCAGCTAGAATCGTTTATATTGACTAAGTTGACAAAGCCCTTGGTACGCGTCAACTTAGTAGGCCCACAGGTCAGATTCCAAAACGGTGTGCCCCAGATGTCAGGGGGAGGAATCATTTTTTGGGCGGGTGAAGCTAGAATATCCGAGATTGAAGAAGAAGCATGGCATCCGTTGGATGGACATCCAACGGCCACTGCTGCTAGAACCGTGTGTTGACTATAAGTTGACAAAGCCTTGCATACGCGTCAACTCTTTTTTTTAGGGGACGCGTCAACTTAGTAAGGCCACAAGTGTGTGGCAGAGAACTTATAGCCCATTTGAAATTTGTAAGAATGTGCAGCCAATTTTTGAATTCTAACGGAATTTACTACAGCCCATTTACAGTTTGTTAAAAGTACAGCCCATTTCAACCAACCGTTCAAAACAGAATTCAATAAAATTTCCCACATTTTGATGGGATCCAAAATATTTTTATCCCAAAATTTCTAGTCAGATTAAATACAATTTCAATATAAATTTATATTACGTAAAAATCCAACGAAACATTGCTCTCACAACAATTAATGAAATTAAAATTTTCAATATCCAAAAATAATATTTTATAAAGTAATTACGTGTTTGGTGCATTTTTTATAGTTATTGCCCAATTTTTATAATTACATCTCATTGATTATTTCCTAAAGCCCATTTTCTTGTTAAGCCTAATGCATCCCTCCTAGGAAAGATTTGCAGCCCAGCGGGGCAGAGAATAACAACTTGACCTTGCCTGGGTATTCCTAAAAAAAGTATAGCTGGGCTAGCCATTTTCAGCTTGAAAAAAAATTAATATATGGGCTGGATATCTGGCCTGGGCTAGACGGGCCACAACCCGCCCAGTTAATACCTGCAGTGATGGTTTCGTTGTTGTTTAGAGGAGAAAAATTAATATCTGGGGTAAACATCGCTCAAGAAAAACTCTGCAGTGCTCACACCTCAAAAACACAAATACTGCTCGAGCTGCTTGGTCCCAGCTGTTGGCTACTTCTTGTGCAATTCTCTCGTTTATTGACTACATAGGTTGACAATGGTGTGGGACAGTGATGTCAGGAAACCAGGAGGAAGCAAAAAATATATAGTTTTATATACTAATAAGGAGGCACTTGCGTACGTGCGGCTATGGCCCTGGTGGGTCCCCACTGTCATCCTCTCCAAGTAAAGTCATCTCCTCATCCTCATGTCCGTTGACCATGTTGACAACGCGAGACGGCGGTGCCACGGCGAGCGCAGCAACTCGAAGGACGACGGAGAGGGCCTCACGGGCCCTACGGATGGTCTGATACAGCGCCCGCTGCTGATTCGGGAAGCCAGGATCCTAGGGCCACATGTCCGCGACGGCATTGTCGTTCGCTTGTTCACCAGTGCTCGTTGAGGAGACGGAGGTTGCAGCACAGGTCCTCCTACCCTGGTAGCTCTTCCGCCATTAGGGCGTCGAAGTGCGGCCGCACCTGCTCTATGGTGAACACGGCATGAACCGGCTTGGACAGTGGCGCCGGCTCCTGGTCGGAAGCTACGTCCATCGTCTGATTGTTGTCGCTCAGCTCGGCGAGCTAGCTGGTGAGCCAGCATGTCTGGCTGCTGGACCGACCCGCTGCCAAGCACGAGTCTGACTGCCCTGGCCCACCGAGACCGCCTCCCTCGCCCGCGTGCGCTTTCCGCCCGAAATGGTCAGTGCCGCCCGCCCCGCTTCCTGGTGCAGGCGATTGCTCCGTCTTCAAACGACACAAGTGCCGTCTGTCCGTCCTTTTGCCGCCCATATTAATGATACGCTGTTGCCGAGGCGGCTACTCCGGCGCCACACGTCCGTCCCTCCGCCGCCCACCATTGCTATATAAACTGATGCGCCGGCCATAGCCGCAGTCATCCGCATCCGTTCCCTTTCTCCTGCCCCCACCACTACTGCCCACCATGGCTTCCTCGCGCTCCAGCGCTCTTCGGGACGGGCGGACGATGGACCACAAGGAGATGGCAGCCATTGCTGCCGACTGGCTGGCCGGCAGGCAGCCGGAGGACGACGACGTCCCAATGGAGAACATGGTAGTCGATGATCCGGCGCCAACCTCCTCCTCTGCGCCATCCTCGCCGGTGCATTGCACCATGACCATCGGCGAGGCCCGTGCCCAATATATGGACACAGTGAGGCAGAAGCGTGAGGAGTAGTTACGGGAGGCGCAGGTCGACGCCGCCTACAACCACCACCTCCTCCAGGAGCACCTGCACGCGGAGGAGCAGATCGCCGCGGAGCGGGCGGAGCAGGAGGCGCTGCTCGACTCGTACCGCTCCGCCCGCGAGGGCCGCCTCGAGCGCTGGCGGTACCGCATGCGGGTGGTGGAGGCTGCGGCCGCCTACAAAGAGGGCGATGAAGCGGGCGAGGCGTTGTTTGGCGAGACTGAGGATGAGGTAGAGGACAATGCCGGCTCCGAAGAGTCCTCGCTCCGCTGGCGTCGACGAGGCCCTGCTCCGCCGAGGCCCCGCGGCGCCAACAACGAGGCAGAGGACACTGCCGGCTCCACCGAGGTCCCACCCTGCCAGCAACGAGGGGGAGGATTTCCCCCGCTCCGCCGAGGCGCCACCCGCCGGCAACGAGACAGGGGACATCGCCGGCTCCGCCGAGGCCCCGCTGCCAACGAGGCCGCGCCATGCAGAAAACGAGGAAGAGTAGAACACGGTAGGTCGCCGCCACTCAGGTCCAAGCAAGGCCACCGCTGCTACCCTCCGGTTGAAGCCAAGCTAGGCGGGTTGACCACTGACGACCGGTTAGCTTCTTGGCGGCGACGTGGAGTCGGAGAGCTATGTTGGAGAAGGACGCTGCTTCTACTTAACTGCTGGTGCAGTTGGCTGACTGACACGTGGGCGCAACAGGCATCTGGGCCACATGTCAGTTACGCAACTGCACCTGCAGTTAAGTCACTGAAGCTTCTGTTCGGCTTAGCCGGATACAGGTGGGTAGCTTCGGTTAATTAATTATACCTCCAGCGCACCCCTTTTTAGTTGAGAATGTATGAAATGTAATGAAATCCGGCATGTTTATATGAAATCCGACTGTGTATGAATGAATTTATTTCGATTAGTTTGAACTCTTGTATCACTGGCATTGGATGAACATGCAAAACAATACGTACTAGCATTATTCCCAGGGTGATCACCTTGTTTGCAGCAGTTTCACATGTACTCCCTCCGGTCCTTTCTAGTCTGCATACAAGTTTTGTCTGCAGTCAAAGTATCTCTACTTTGACCAATCGTATAGAAAAAAGTATGCACTTTCACAATGTGCGAAGTAAAAAGGAATAGAAGGAGTACAAAGAGTTTGAGCAGCTTTTTAGCGTTCCTGTACATTGCAATCAAACACACAGGCCTGGAAATTCATAGAGAACATTCAAAACAATCGATGATTATGCATCTCAGCGATTCACATGTCAGAGCCAATATTTACTTCCCAACTAAAGAATAAATAAAAAAATGGATCGACGCTGCTGACAGCAAAGGGTGTCCCATTCGAAAATATCAAACGCATGTCTTCTTGCTAAAATCAATGAGCAAAATTTGACAAGGTTGTCCCATTCCAAAATATCAAATGCCTACGATTGTGGAATGTGCAGGGTCTACCAACAGTTCGGACATTGACATGGCACCTCGTGCTAAATAAACCAGCTGTTCTTTTTGTGCAGTTCCACCAAAATCAACCAAATTCGCGTGTAGCTTGTATGATTTCGCCCTTATATGTTGCAACGCCTTGAACTTATTGGCACCTCCTTTCTTGTGATGGAAATGAATGATTCGATGTATTCATGAACATTTTGTGCAGTTCCCATTGAAATCAAGCTGAGCACCCCTGTTTGCACAAATACAAAAAAAGTGATTAGTATAAAGCAAACTGTACTATGAATTGACAGTTTAAACCGGCACCTACATGGTCCATGTAGAGCACACTTTTAGAAAAATGGAACTCACCGGAAAGAATCCTAGAACAACATTGTACTCGCGCATCACAGCAAGAAAATGGAGATTTGTCAGTCCTTCTGAGCTGAAGTTAGTTTGGTCTTGTGGGGGGTAATGTAACCATCCTTCAACTGCTCCTTCTGATGAGAAGATAGACAGGGCTTCTTCATCCTGGCATAATCGGAACTAGTCACTTCACGTACTCCATATTCTTCTTCAGAGGAGGATGATCCTGTTGTGCAAAGACAAGAGGACAACTAAATGCTAGCATCCCTGTTTCCTCGAAAAAAAGGAAAGGAAATATTTAAAACAACACAGATGAAGCACTTCTCAAGGACAATACCACTTTTCATGACAGTATCTAAACAGTAGCACAACACCAATAGAGATGACAAAGCTCAATCATATGGATGAAATCAGTGGGTGAGTACCAACCTTTGTCAGGAGGCTTATTGTGTAGAGCATACAGATGAAGCACTTCTCCGGAACCATCTGTTGCTATCTACTGTGGTGGCCATGCTTACTATATACTCCTCGATTAGTTTAACGTTTCCAACATCTTCTTGTGCAGTTCCACTAAAATATATGGTATATTCAAAGAAGATCCCTGTACAAGTAGAGGTAATTATGTATTACATTAAGAGTGGCATCAAATCAGTGGCAAAACAAATGCTCGTTCTAGCCATAGCAATAAATTAAGATGCAAAACTATATCATCACTTGTGTCATCAGAGTTCCAATGCTTCATTATAGCACCGAGAGTTGGCTTTTGTTTTTCTTCCGCTTGTTCTTCCCCTTCATCACTTGGTTCAATAACAGACAAGATTCGCCTTCAATGTAAGATTTGGCATGTCAATTAGGTTGCACAAGTATAGCACTAAACAATGACATTAATTTTCTGATGAAAGTGGCAAAATACAGGCCAACAGTTGTGAAATATCCTTATCTTACCTCAATGGGATATTACGATGCACATACAGATTGGAAGTCTTGTCTCCATTTGTGCAGTTCACTAAAATCAAGCAACATTACCGTACAAGTAGCACAACATATGAAAGCACACTGCAGAATCATGTGAAAGAAGGCTAGTACTAACCTCTCATGATGCGGAATTCAAACAACTCACAAGAAGAAGACCTGAACCAAATTTGCCAACACGGATAGAAAGTAAGATCTCCTCTTGTGCAGTTCCACTAAGATCAAGCAATCAAGCAACGTTGTCGGTGTGACATTTTGGTTGAACTGCACAAAACACTCTTAAAACAAAAGTGTTTTGTGCAGTGCAATGAAAGGTCACAATGGCAACAAGGTGAAGTAGATAACCCTATTTACACAGAGGTGCAAAGGAAACAACTAGTGGTCAATAACGGTGGATGACACAGAAGCCAACAAAAAGAAGCATCTACCTTATCTAAATGGGAAAGAAAGCAAGACAGTAGCATTTCTCAAACGGTGGCAATTATTAATATTAACAGAGAGATTATATTAACAATAAAATTCGTTAAACATGCAATTTTCTTTTAACTGTGGCATTGCATCAATTTTCCAGCGGCATTATTAGAGGGTGTTTGTTTACAGGGACATTTTGGTGGAGGGACTAAAAAACTCCGTGTCAGTCCCATCTAAACCAAACAGGAGGGACTTTTAGGGACTAAAAGTGGGCATTTGGGACTAAAGAAAGAAGACCCCGAGGGAGAGTCTTTTTGGGACTTTTTCCAACAGTTGCCCCTGCCACGCATCGCACCTTGTCTCTATTAGTTCATTACTAGGGGTAACATGGTCTTTTAGCATGACATTTAGTAACCTCTAGTCCATGTTTAGTCCCTGGAACCAAGCAGGTAGGGACTAGGGAGTTTTTAACCAAACAGGGCCTTGGATTAACAACAACTAAAGAGTTGCACGGGACAGTGGACGCACCAGCACCATGTGCATCTACCGATGTACTGGGGTGATGCATAGTCTGTTGCAACAAAGAACAAACAACCAAGGAGCATATTTGTGTTGGTCCCAGTTTTGTTATCTTTAGACACCTTTCCCTATGTGAGCGCAGCAAATCTAGTCCTGCTTAAACTCTACAGCCTTGTCCCCCAAAACAAAAGATCAGTTCGTTACAGATGTGTGTACGGCGTTTGTTATTGTTTTCCCTTTTCGAGCAAATGCTGGATAGCCAGTCTGTACTAGTACTTTCCCCCCTTCCTTTCCTCTTTGAACGACGTCCTAGATTTATGCTATACAACTTTCCCCACTACTTTCCCCCATTCCTTTCCTCTTTGAACCACGTCTTAGATTCATGCGATACAACTTTCCCCACTACTTTCCCCCTTCCTTTCCTTTTTGAACCACGTCCTAGATTCATGCTATACAACTTTTCCCACTACTTTCCCCCATTCCTTTCCTCTTTGAACCACGTCCTAGATTCATGGTATACAACTTTCCCCACTACTTTCCTGTTTGATCCAACACCTAGATTCGAGTGCAGAAGCGGAAAAAGCCCACATGCAGCTAGAGCAATGCATGTGGAATAAGTAAATTATACCTTAAGGTTCTTGGGGTGTGGTCCAGTGGGCGACCGGAGGCTGTTCGGCCCACACTATGTACGGCGGCGAAGAAGAAGGGGTCGGAGGCCCTCCCGCGCCGCCGCTGGGTGAAAGTGAACAGCTGCGCCGGTAGTGGATTCCCTCCCTCGCCGACGGCGACATCATTAAGCCTCCTTCCCTTCCCGGCGGACGGATCCTGCCGGCTCTTTGACCAGCGGTGAGGGGGGAGAGAGAGGCCAATGAAGTCTTGTTTAGATCTAGAGAGGGTGAGAGAGTGTGAAGAGAGCAACTACAAGCAGACCAGCAGTGAGGGGAGAGAGAGAGGCCAACGAAGTCTTGTTTAGATCTGGAGGGGGTGAGAGAGTGTGAAGAGAGCAACTACAAGCGCTAAGGCTCCAGCGTGTATATATATACTGGAGAGAGTGTGAAGAGTGCAAACCCTAGAAAACAAGCACCGAGGTTGCAGCTTATACGTGATGAGGTGATTATACGGTCACTACGAGATCGTACAGCTCCATATCCATCCATTTTGACCAGTCAAAGAATCCTCCTGGCACGAATTCTCAAGTGTAGTTATCGAACCCGAGACCTCAAGTTTGATGAGCGAACAGGCTAACCAGCTAGACAACCCTCCCGTTATGTTCAACGAGAGGAAAATAACCTTTTATACATTCCTGCATTCGTGTGACAAGCATGCCGTGTTTTTTTGTGTGGGAGTCATTGGGATTTAAATCATAATCGTGTCATGGGGCTTTGGTGGTAAGACTATCCACAGTGGTGCAGAAATAATGCAGCCTTAGTCACCTTACCTCTCTCCACGTAGTACGTTGGGTCCCACCAGTCAGAGGGTGAAACAAACAAATTAATAAGAAAAATTAAAAGCGCCAGCGGTGTATCTTACCTCACACATCTCGCTACTGCTCGGGAACACTGTCCAATTGATCCCTCTGTTCGCTCATGTACTATTTTAAGTGAATCCTTATTATAACATGCACACAATTTTGGGCACTTGTATTCGACCTAAGTCAGTGTGCCACCGTATCTCGTACGACTCCCTCCGTCTAGGTGTAATAAGTCACGTTAGAAGGTGCAGCGGGACCAAGGTGCAAGCAGATTGGAGGAGAAGGAGAAACTTGACCGGTCATTCCTCCAATCAAAGCCCTGATTTCTGTCTCTAAACGCAACAATTAATCCAAACAACTAAGAGATGCCGTTTTAGCTACCATGCAGGGCCACGTATTAACTCGCATGCAAGCCGACTTTGATTTCTTGACTGATCAACGCGTAGTTGCGCTCCATGCATTGGGTTTCCGGGGAGATAACAAGGCAGAGTAAGGAGCATTTGGTTACATTACTTAGGCTGGTCATAGTGGTGAGTAACTTGGACTAGTAACATGCATATGTTACTAGTCTATGTTACTACTACGCAAAGTTTGCCGTCGGAAGCGAGCCGATCTGGCTCTCCTGAGCTAGCAAGGTTTTTCTAGCCCACCCAAGCTAGCTGGCCCACAAAAGCTAACATATTTTAACAGTTCCAAACACCTAACCTTGCCCGGCTATGCTATAAGCTATTCTTGCTAAGGATCCAAATGCTCCCTAAGTAACAACGCTCGCTAGCAATGAGGCCAGGAGGGGATTGAGATGCGAAGTTAATGGACGACGCCTAAACATTTTGGGAATATCTGATTTCCGTAAGATGACTTAACACCTAGACAGAGGGAGTACTACTCCTCAGTCCAGGTTTGATGGAATATTCGTCACCTCTTCTCTTCTTGTACGTACTCCATTTGTATCTCACTTCCTGTGGCTTCACACTCGCACGATTTTCCTATTCTATGAACGTGTGTGTGTGTGTGTGTGTGTGTGTGTTTAACAACATGTGTGTGTTAGAGAGAGCGACAGATCGACCTACTCCTACAGAGAGATGGTGTGTAGTGTACGATTTTAGCCGCGAGAGCGGTGCATCCTCTCGTTTCCGGGCGTCCGGTAGGGACAGGCGGACAGCTGCCACACCTGCTCCTGACCAGCCTGGCCCACCCAAAGCCCCTCCATCGCCCGCGCGCGCTTCTCGCCCGAAACGGCCAGCACCGCTTCACAGAATCGGTGCCGCATTCATGCCCGGGCAGAGCGGACGCGACCTCTCACTGGCGCCTGCATTGAAGGGAGAAGCGGATTCAAGAGTGATGGTTGCTTCCTCCGTCCAACTTACTGCTGGGTCTATGTGATTTGACGGCTCATTGGTCATTATTACTGAGGTGGTAGGACTGCTGGATGTCCCATGCTTTTGGCGAAAGGAGGTACTACTAGATTACAATTTTCTCCATTCTTACAGCGGAGGAGTGCAAGAGCAGTGAAAACACGCAGGCTCAGTGATTACATGGCCCACCTCACACTATCACCATATTTTCTGGACACCGTGCGACACCTAACTCTTTACATAGTACTCCCCCTGTTCCTAAATATAAGTCTTTGTAGAGATTCCACTAGGTGGACTACTTACGGAATAAAATGAATGAATCTACACTTAAAATGCATCTATATACATCCGTATGTGGTTCATGGTGAAATCTCTACAAAGACTTATATTTAGGAACGGAGGAAGTACTAGTATAGTACGTACCGTAATTTATCAGCGAGATAGTACAATGCTATGAAGCTTCCAGCTTCTGTTACATGTATCTTGCGTCCAAGGTTGCGCATTGCAACATTTCATCAAATACAAAGGAGACTAACATGCATGCTATTGCATCTCAATGATTGACAGATCATAGCAAATATGTACTCCCTCCGTTCCAAAATAAGTGTCTCAACTTTATGCAGGGGGTGTTTGTTTCCAGGGACTTGTGTAGGGACTAGAAAAAGTCCCTCTTAGAGACTTTTTAACCAAACAGGAGGGACTACTAGGGACTAAAACTTGCTTTTTGGGACTTAATGAAGAAGACTCTCAAGGAGAGTCTTTTTGGGACTTTTCCAACGATGCCCCTCCCTGCACCCATTGCCCTGCCGCCCCATGGTGTTGTTTGGTTGTTATTTTTCTGTATACTGGGGGTAACATGGTCATTCAATAACCTCTAGGGAGGGACTAGGGACTTTTTAGTCCCTGAAAACAAACAGGGAGGGACTTTTTAGTTGGGACTAGAAAAAGTCCTAGGACTTATGAACCAAACAGGGCCTCAATATGGACTACATACGGAGCAAAATGAGTGAATCTACACTCTAAAATACGTCTATATACATCAGTGTTTGGAGTATTTACTAGTAGTTCATATTGAAATCTACTAAAGGACATATGTATTCCAAACAATACGATAATCTCTCTAACCAAGGTAGTAGGGATGAGGAGTAAAGGGAGGGAGTCGTAAAATTTTCTCCTTGTCCTGCGAGCCACAGCGCGCGTGGGCGAGGGAGCGGGCGTAAGGCATACAGTACTACTACTAGTAAGCAAGCTTCATCTCATCCTGCGAGCCACCGCGCCCGTGGGCGGGGGAGACGGCGTACTAAGCAAGCTTCTCCTCGTTCTGCGAGTTTACGGGACACATCAAAAGTACTCCAGTGTATAGAGCCTTGCCTCTAAGGTAGGCCCCACATGGTTTGCCTCTTTTTTAACATAACGCGTCAAGTCACAATTTGTTTGTTCACCTGTGGTAGACGATCCTCCCTCCATCAAGTGGACAACTAGTATACGTGTCAAATTACCACGTGGGCTGCCTTTTCGTACAGAAAAGAGCTCCACCGTGAACCCACGCGGGTGTGGTTGGGAAAGAGACGGGAGTACGTGCACCGTGCGTGCACCTCTTCTCTTCGTGCACGTCCCCCACCTACGCGGGTGTGTGTGAGATATACAAACCTAGACAAATGGCTTGTGCGTTCGTGAGTGTTTTTTGTTTTGGGGGGGAGGTTGATTTCGTGATTTCATTTGTGGGAATATGTGTCGATGACATCTCAAACAAAATTTTGCATGCAATGTGTGTGAAATGGAGGCCTATCCATATCATATATAGAGGGCCGGGCGATCCACGAGAAGAGAGGGAGGGGTCATAGATATCGATAGAGTCGAAGAGAGGATCAAGTGGGTGGGTGCGAGATCGATGAAGAGAGCCATCGAAATTGTGTGTGTGTGCAAGTCAAAGATATAGGGCGACTGACCTACCGGTGTTTGGAAATATGCCCTAGAGGCAATAATAAATTGGTTATTATTATATTTCCTTGTTCATGATAATCGTTTATTATCCATGCTAAAATTGTATTGATAGGAAACTCAGATACATGTGTGGATACATAGACAACACCATGTCCCTAGTAAGCCTCTAGTTGACTAGCTCGTTGATCAATAGATGGTTACGGTTTCCTGACCATGGACATGGGATGTCGTTGATAACGGGATCACATCATTAGGAGAATGATGTGATGGACAAGACCCAATCCTAAGCCTAGCACAAGATCGTGTAGTTCGTTTGCTCAGAGCTTTTCTAATGTCAAGTATCATTTCCTTAGACCATGAGATTGTGCAACTCCCGGATACCGTAGGAATGCTTTGGGTGTACCAAACGTCACAATGTAACTGGGTGGCTATAAAGGTGCACTACAGGTATCTCCGAAAGTGTCTGTTGGGTTGGCACGAATCGAGACTGGGATTTGTCACTCCGGGTAAACGGAGAGGTATCTCTGGGCCCACTCGGTAGGACATCATCTTAATGTGCACAATGTGACCAAGGAGTTGATCACGGGATGATGTGAGTTACGGAACGAGTAAAGAGACTTGCCGGTAACGAGATTGAACAAGGTATCGGGATACCGACGATCGAATCTCGGGCAAGTAACATACCGATAGACAAAGGGAATTGTATACGGGATTGATTGAATCCCCGACATCATGGTTCATCCGATGAGATCATCGTGGAACATGTGGGAGCCAACATGGGTATCCAGATCCCGCTGTTGGTTATTGACCGGAGAACGTCTCGGTCATGTCTGCATGGTTCCCGAACCCGTAGGGTCTGCACACTTAAGGTTCGATGACGCTAGGGTTATAGGGAATAGATATACGTGGTTGCCGAATGTTGTTCGGAGTCCCGGATGAGATCCCGGATGTCACGAGGAGTTCCGGAATGGTCCGGAGGTAAAGATTTATATATGGGAAGTCCTGTTTTGGTCACCGGAAAAGTTTCGGGTGCTATCGGTAACGTATCGGGACCACCGGGAGGGTCCCGGGGGTCCGCCAAGTGGGGCCACCAGCCCCAGAAGGCTGCGTGGGCCAAGTGTGGGAGGGGACCAGCTCCAGGTGGGCTGGTGCGCCCCCCCACCAAGGCCCAAGGCGCAAGGGAGAGTGGGAGGGGGCAAACCCTAGGTCCAGATGGGCCTTAAGGCCCACCCTAGTGGCGCCCCCCTCTCTCCTCCCCTTGGCCGCACCCTAGATGGGTTTGGGGGCTGCCGCCACCCATGGGGAGGGAACCCTAGATGGGGGCGCAGCCCCTCCCCTTCCCCTATATATACTTGAGGTATTTGGGGCTGCCAGACACAGGAGAACACCTCCCTCTTGGCGCAGCCCTATCCCTCTCCTTCCTCCTCTCCCGCGGTGCTTGGCGAAGCCCTGCGGGATTGCCACGCTCCTCCATCACCACCACGCCGTCGTGCTGCTGCTGGATGGAGTCTTCCCCAACCTCTCCCTCTCTCCTTGCTGGATCAAGGCGTGGGAGACGTCACCAGGCTGCACGTGTGTTGAACGCGGAGGCGCCGTGGTTCGGCGCTTAGATCAGAATCAACCGTGATCTGAATCGCTACGAGTACGACTCCTTCATCCGCGTTCTTGCAACGCTTCGCATCGTGATCTACAATGGTATGTAGATGCACTCCCCTTCCCCTCGTTGCTAGATTACTTCATATATTGATCTTGGTGATGCGTAGAAAATCAGAATTTCCGCTGCGTTCCCCAACAGTGACATCATGAGCTAGGTCTATGCGTAGTTTCTATGCACGAGTAGAACACAAAGTAGTTGTGGGTGTCGATGTTGTCAATTTACTTGCCGTTACTAGTCTTATCTTGATTCGGCGGCATCGTGGGATGAAGCGGCCCGGACCGACCTTACACGTACACTTACGTGAGACAGGTTCCACCGACTGACATGCATTAGTTGCATAAGGTGGCTAGTGGGTGTCTGTCTCTCCCACTTTAGTCGGATCGGATTCGATGAAAAGGGTCCTTATGAAGGGTAAATAGAAATTGGCATATCACGTTGTGGCTTTTGCGTAGGTAAGAAACGTTCTTGCTAGAATCCCATAGCAGCCACGTAAAACATGCAACAACAATTAGAGGACGTCTAACTTGTTTTTGCAGGGTATGCTATGTGATGTGATATGGCCAAAAGGATGTGATGAATGATATATGTGATGTATGAGATTGATCATGTTCTTGTAATAGGAATCACGACTTGCATGTCGATGAGTATGACAACCGGCAGGAGCCATAGGAGTTGTCTTAATTTATTGTATGACCTGCGTGTCAAAGAAAACACCAGGTAATTACTTTACTTTATTGCTAACCGTTAGCCATAGTAGTAGAAGTAATAGTTGGCGAGACAACTTCATGAAGACAAGATGATGGAGATCATGATGATGGAGATCATGGTGTCATGCCGGTGACGAAGGTGATCATGCCGCGCCTCAAAGATGGAGATCAAAGGCGCAAGATGATATTGGCCATATCACGTCACTTTATGATTTGCATGTGATGTTTGTCATGTTTACATCTTATTTGCTTAGAACGACGGTAGCATAAATAAGATGATCCCTCACTAAAATTTCAAGAGACGTGTTCCCCCTAACTGTGCACCGTTGCGAAGGTTCGTTGTTTCGAAGCACCACGTGATGATCGGGTGTGATAGATTCTAACGTTCGAATACAACGGGTGTTGACAAGCCTAGCATGTACAGACATGGCCTCGGAACACATGCAAAACACTTAGGTTGACTAGACGAGCCTAGCATGTACAGACATGGCCTCGGAACACAAGAGACCGAAAGGTCGAACATGAGTCGTATAGTAGATACGATCAACATGGAGATGTTCACCGATGATGACTAGTCCGTCTCACGTGATGATCGGACACGACCTAGTTTGACTCGGATCATGTATCACTTAGATGACTAGAGGGATGTCTATCTGAGTGGGAGTTCATTAAATGATTAGATGAACTTCATTATCATGAACATTGTCAAAAGGACTTTGCAAATTATGTCATAGCTTGCGCTTTAGTTCTACTGTTTAAGATATGTTCCTAGAGAAAATTTAGTTGAAAGTTGGTAGTAGCAATTATGCGGACTGGGTCCGTAAACTGAGGATTGTCCTCATTGCTGCACAGAAGGCTTATGTCCTTAATGCACCGCTCGGTGTGCTGAACCTCAACATTGTCTGTAGATGTTGCGGAACATCTGACATACACGTTTTTGATGACTACGTGATAGTTCAGTGCGTAATGCTAACGGTTTAGAATTGTGGCACCAAAGACGTTTTTGAAACTTCGCAGAACATATGAGATGTTCCGAAGACTGAAATTGGGATTTCAGACTAGTGCCCACGTCAAGAGGTATGAGACCTCTGAGAAGTTTCTTAAGCCTGCAGACTAAGGGAGAAAAGCTCAATCGTTGAGCATGTGCTCAGATTGTCTGAGTACCACAATCGCTTGAATCGAGTGGGAGTTAATCTTCCAGATGAGATAGTGATGGTTCTCCAAAGTCACTGCCACCAAGCTATTAGAGCTTCGTGATGAACTATAACATATCAAGGATAGACATGATGATCCTTGAGCAACTCGCGATGTTTGACACCGCGAAAGTAGAAATCAAGAAGGAGCATCAATTCTTGATGGTTAGTAAAACCACTAGTTTCTAGAAGGGCAAGGGCAAAAGGGATACTTCATGAAACAGCAAATCAGTTGCTGCTCTAGTGAAGAAACCCAAGTTTGAACCCAAACCCGAGACTAAGTGCTTCTGTAATGAGGGGAACGGTCACTGAAGCAGAACTACCCTAGATACTTGGTAGATGAGAAGGCAGGCGAGGTCGACAGAAGTATATTAGATATACATTATATGAATGTGTACTTTACTAGTACTCCTAGTAGCACCAGGGTATTAGATACCGGTTCGGTTTCTAAGTGTTAGTAACTCGAAATAAAAGCTGCGGAATAAATGGAGACTAGCTAAAGGTGAGATGACGATGTGTGTTGGAAGTGTTTCCAAGGTTGATGTGATCAAGCATCGCATGCTCCCTCTACCATCGAGATTGGTGTTTGCGTTGAGCATAAACATGATTGGATTATGTTTATCGCAATACGGTTATTTATTTAAGGAGAATAATGGTTACTCTGTTTATTTGAATAATACCTTCAATGGTCTTGCACCTAAAATGAATCTCGATTGCAGTGATACACATGTTCGTGCCAAAAGATATAAAATAGTAATGATAGTACCACATACTTGTGGCACTGCCATTTGAGTCATATTGGTATAGAACGCATGAAGAAGCTCCATGTAGATGGATCTTTGGACTCACTCGTTTTTGAAAAGATTGAGACATGCGAACCATGTCTATTGGTATATATGCATGAAGAAACTCCATGCAGATGGATCGTTTGGACTCACTTGATTTTGAATCACTTGAGACATGCAAATCATACCACATGGGCAAGATGACTGAAAGGCCTCATTTTCAGTAAGATGGAACAAGAGAGCAACTTGTTGGAAGTAATACATTTTGATGTATGCAGTCCAATGAGTGCTGAGGCATGCAGTGGATATCATTATGTTCTTACTTCACAGATGATTTGAGTAGATGCTGAGTGTATTTACTTGATGAAACACAAGTCTGAATTATTGAACGGTTCAAGTAATTTCATAATGAAGTTGAAGATCGTCGTGACAAGAGGATAAAATGTCTATGATATGATCATAGAGATATCTGAGTCACGAGTTTGGCACACAATTAAGACATTGTGGAAAATGTTTCACAATTAATACCGCCTGGAACACCACAGTGTGATGGTGTGTCCGAACATCATAACTGCACCCTATTGGATATGGTGCATAACATGATGTCTCTTATCGAATTACCACTATCGTTTATGGGTTAGGCATTAGAGACAACCGCATTCACTTTAAAAGGGGCACCACGCAATTCCGTTGAGACGACACCGTTTAGAGAAACCTAAGTTGTCGTTTCTTAAAAGTTTGGGGCTGCGATGCTTATGTGAAAAAGTTTTCAGGCTGATAAGCTCGAACCCAAAGCGGATAAATGCATCTTCATAGAATACCCAAAACAGTTGGGTATAGCTCCTATTTCAGATCTGGAAGCAAAAGTAATTTCTTCTAGAAACGAGTCCTTTCTCGAGGAAAAGTTTCTCTCAAAGGAATTGAGTGGGAGGATGGTGGAGACTTGATGAGGTTATTGAACCATAACTTCAACTAGTGTGTAGCAAGGCATAGGAAGTTGTTCCTGTGGCACCTACACCAATTGAAGTGGAAGCTTATGATAGTGATCATGAAACTTCGGATCAAGTCACTACCAAACCTCATAGGACGACGAGAATGCGTACTACTTAAGAGTAATGCGTGATCCTGTCTTGGAAGTCATGTTTCTAGACAACAATGAACCTACGAGCTATGGAGAAGCGATGGTGGGCCCGGATTCCGACGAATGGCTCGAGGCCGTAAAATCCGAGAGAGGATCCATGTACTTGATGGTCGTAAGGCTGTAGGGTGCAGATGGATTTTAAAAGGAAGACAGACAATAATGGTAAGTGTCACCATTAAGAAAGCTCGGCTTGTCATTAAAATGTTTTCCGACAAGTTCAAGGAGTTGACTACGATGAGACTTTCTCACTCGTAGCGATGCTAAGAGTCTGTTGGAATTGTATTAGCAGCCTTGCAGATAGGATGTCAAAACATTGTTTCCTCAAGGATTTTCTCGAGGAAAGGTTGTATGTGATACAACCAGAAGGTTTTTTTCAATCCTGAAAGATGCTAACAAGTGTGCAAAGCTCCAACAATCCTTCTAAGGACTGGAGTAAGCATCTCGGAGTTGGAATGTACGCTTTGATGAGATGATCAAAGATTTTGGGTTTGTATAAAGTTTATGAGAAACTTGTATTTCCAAAGAAGTGAGTGGGAGCACTACAACATTTCTGATAAGTATATGTGAATAACATATTGTTGATCCGAAATGATGTAAAAAAATTTTGGAAAGCATAAAAGGGTTGTTTGAAAGGAGTTTTTCAAAGGAAGACCTGGATAAAGCTGCTTACATATTGGGCATCAAGATCCATAGAGATAGATCAAGACGCCCGATGATACTTTCAAAGAACGCACATCTTGACATGATTTTGAAAGAGTTCAAAATACATCAGCAAAGAAGGAGTTCTTGGCTGTGTTACAAGGTGTGAGTATTGAGTAAGACTCAAGACCTGACCACAGCAGAAGAGAGAGAAAGGACGAAGGTCGTCCCCTATGCTTTAGACGTAGGCTCTACAGTATGCTATGCTGTGTACCGCACATGAAGTGTGCCTTGCCATGAGTTGGTCAAGGGGTACAATGGTGATCCGGTGATGGATCACATGACAGCGGTCGAACTTATCCTTAGTATCTAATGGACTAAGGAATTTTCTCAATTATGGAGGTGAAAAGGAGTTCGTCGTAAAGAGTTACGTCGATGCGAACTTTGACACTAATCCGGATGACTCTGAGTAGTAAACCGGATTCGTATAGTAGAGTAGTTATTTGAAATGGCTCCAAATAGCGCGTGGTAGCATCCACAAGATGACATAGATATTCGTAAAGCACACACGGATCTGAAAGGTTCAGACCCGTTGACTAATAACCTCTCTCACAAGCATAACATGATCAAACCAGAACTCATTGAGTGTTAATCACATAGTGATGTGAACTAGATTGTTGACTCTAGTAAACTCTTTGGATGTTGGTCACATGGTGATGTGACCTGTGAGTGTTAATCACATGGTGATGTGAACTAGATTATTGACTCTAGTGCAAGTGGGAGACTGTTGGAAATATGCCCTAGAGGCAATAATAAATTGGTTATTATTATATTTCCTTGTTCATGATAATCGTTTATTATCCATGCTAAAATTGTATTGATAGGAAACTCAGATACATGTGTGGATACATAGACAACACCATGTCCCTAGTAAGCCTCTAGTTGACTAGCTCGTTGATCAATAGATGGTTATGGTTTCCTGACCATGGACATTGGATGTCATTGATAACGGGATCACATCATTAGGAGAATGATGTGATGGACAAGACCCAATCCTAAGCCTAGCACAAGATCGTGTAGTTCGTTTGCTCAGAGCTTTTCTAATGTCAAGTATCATTTCCTTAGACCATGAGATTGTGCAACTCCCGGATACCGTAGGAATGCTTTGGGTGTACCAAACGTCACAACGTAACTGGGTGGCTATAAAGGTGCACTACAGGTATCTCCGAAAGTGTCTGTTGGGTTGGCACGAATCGAGACTGGGATTTGTCACTCCGTGTAAACGGAGAGGTATCTCCGGGCCACTCGGTAGGACATCATCATAATGTGCGCAATGTGACCAAGGAGTTGATCACAGGATGATGTGAGTTACGGAACGAGTAAAGAGACTTGCCGGTAACGAGATTGAACAAGGTATCGGGATACCGATGATCGAATCTCGGTCAAGTAACATACCGATAGACAAAGGGAATTGTATACGGGATTGATTGAATCCCCGACATCGTGGTTCATCCGATGAGATCATCGTGGAACATGTGGGAGCCAACATGGGTATCCAGATCCCGCTGTTGGTTATTGACCGGAGAATGTCTCGGTCATGTCTGCATGGTTCCCGAACCCGTAGGGTCTACACACTTAAGGTCGATGACGCTAGGGTTATAGGGAATAGATATACGTGGTTGCCGAATGTTGTTTGGAGTCCCGGATGAGATCGCGGACGTCACGAGGAGTTCCGAAATGGTCCGGAGGTAAAGATTTATATATGGGAAGTCCTGTTTTGGTCACCGGAAAAGTTTCGGGTGCTATCGGTAACGTACCGGGACCACCGGGAGGGTCCCGGGGGTCCACCAAGTGGGGCCACCAGCCCCAGAAGGCTGCGTGGGCCAAGTGTGGGAGGGGACCAGCTCCAGGTGGGCTGGTGCGCCCCCCACCAAGGCCCAAGGCGAAAGGGAGAGTGGGAGGGGGCAAACCCTAGGTCCAGATGGGCCTTAAGGCCCACCCTAGTGGCGCCCCCCCTCTCTCCTCCCCTTGGCCGCACCCTAGCTGGGTTTGGGGGCTGCCGCCACCCCTGGGGAGGGAACCCTAGATGGGGGCGCAGCCCCTCCCCTTCCCCTATATATACTTGAGGTATTTGGGGCTGCCAGACACAGGAGAACACCTCCCTCTTGGCGCAGCCCTATCCCTCTCCTTCCTCCTCTCCCGCGGTGCTTGGCGAAGCCCTGCGAGATTGCCACGCTCCTCCATCACCACCACGCCGTCGTGCTGCTGCTGGATGGAGTCTTCCCCAACCTCTCCCTCTCTCCTTGCTGGATCAAGGCGTGGGAGACGTCACCGGGCTGCACGTGTGTTGAACGCGGAGGCGCCATGGTTCGGCGCTTAGATCGGAATCAACCGCGATCTGAATCGCTACGAGTACGACTCCTTCATCCGCGTTCTTGCAACGCTTCCACATCGCGATCTACAATGGTATGTAGATGCACTCCCCTTCCCCTCGTTGCTAGATTACTCCATAGATTGATCTTGGTGATGCGTAGAAAATCAGAATTTCCGCTACGTTCCCCAACAACCGGAACGTCAGAGGGCACAGGTCAAGTCTGTGTGTGGCAGGGAGACATGACTAGAGCGCTCGATGTATCGGTGTGTGTGTGTGGGAGGGGGTGGGGGAGGGGTAGGCAGAGGCCTAACTATAGAGGTAGAACGACTCGTATATGTGTTGGGAAGGAGAGACCCAGCTATGTCTTGAGGGAGATCGGTCGACATCCATACATAACTGAAGGACGGGAAATAGGATGGGACAGAGAGAGAGAGGAGAGAGAGAGAGGGAGGGAGAGGGGTAGAGTGCTGGATGGGTGATGGAGTTTCTTCTCGAAGATGGTGGGAGAGGCCTACTAGACAAACTGAGGGTGGAACTGCAATATTTGTTGGGAATCGTAGCAGAATTTTAAAATTTCCTACGCATCACCAAGATCCATCTATGGAGTATACTAGCAACAAGGGGAAAGGAGTGCATCTACATACCCTTGTAGATCGCGAGCGGAAGCGTTCCAATGAACGGGGTTGATGAAGTCGTACTCGCCGTGATCCAAATCACCGATGACCGAGTGCCGAACGGACGGCACCTCCGCGTTCAACACACGTACGGAGCAGCGACGTCTCCTCCTTGTTGATCCAGCAAGGGGGAAGGAGAGGTTGATGGAGATCCAGCAGCACGACGGCGTGGTGGTGGATGTAGCGGGATCTCGGCAGGGCTTCGCCAAGCTTCTGCGAGAGGGAGAGGTGTCGCAGGGGAGGAGGGAGGCGCCAAAGGCTGTAGTAGTGATGCCCTCCCTCCCCCCTTTATATAGGCCCCCTGGGAGGGGGGCGCCGGCCAAGAACCCATCTATGGGGGGGCGGCGGCCAAGGGGGGAAACTTACCCCCCAAGTCAAGTGGGGCGCCCCCCCACCCTAGGGTTTCCAACCCTAGGCGCAGGGGGAGGCCCATGGGGGGCGCCCCAGCCCACTAAGGGCTGGTTCCCTTCCCACTTCAGCCCATGGGGCCCTCCGGGATAGGTGGCCCCACCCGATGGACCCCCGGGACCCTTCCGGTGGTCCCGGTACAATACCGATAACCCCCGAAACTTTCCCGGTGGCCAAAACTGGACTTCCTATATATAATTCTTCATCTCTTGTAGCTTGGTGGAAGCGACTGAAGGATTCTGTCAATGACCGTGTCATCCGGGAGATTAACTCCCAGCTAAGACAAGCGGTTGTGTAACCCAGACATTCTGAGTATGTGCTCACTAATAGAACTATTTTCCTCCATTTTACAACTGAAGAACTTGTCGGAGACTTCATATCTCTCGACCCGGGCATGAGCTTGGAAAACCATTTTCAGCTCTTCGAACATCTCATATGCTCCATGTTTCTCAAAACGCTTTTGGAGACCCGGTTCTAAGCTGTAAAGCATGCCGCACTGAACGAGGGAGTAATCATCAGCACGTGATTGCCAAGTGTTCATAACGTCTTGGTTCTCTGGGATTGGTGCTTCACCTAGCGGTTCTTCTAGGACATAATCTTTCTTGGCAGCTATGAGGATGATCCTCAGGTTCCGGACCCAGTCCGTATAGTTACTGCCATCATCTTTCAGCTTGGTTTTCTCTAGGAACGCGTTGAAGTTGAGGACAACGTGGGCCATTTGATCTACAAGACATATTGTAAAGATTTTTAGACTAAGTTCATGATAATTAAGTTCATCTAATCAAATTACTCAATGAACTCCCACTCAGATAGACATCCCTCTAGTCATCTAAGTGAAACATGATCCGAGTTAACTAGGTCGCGTCCGATCATCACGTGAGACGAACTAGTCAAGATCGGTGAACATCTCCATGTTGATCGTATCTTCTATACGACTCATGCTCGACCTTTCGGTCTTCCGTGTTCCGAGGCCATGTCTGTACATGCTAGGCTCGTCAAGTCAACCTAAGTGTATTGCGTGTGTTCCGAGGCCATGTCTGTACATGCTAGGCTCGTCAACACCCGTTGTATGCGAACGTTAGAATCTATCACACCCGATCATCACGTGGTGCTTCGAAACAACGAACCTGCGCAACGGTGCACAGTTAGGGGGAACACTTTCTTGAAATTATTATAAGGGATCATCTTACTTACTACCGTCGTTCTAAGCAAATAAGATGCAAAACATGATAAACATCACATGCAATCAAATAGTGACATGATATGGCCAATATCATTTTGCTCCTTTGATCTCCATCTTCGGGGCACCATGATCATCTTCGTCACCGGCATGACACCATGATCTCCATCATCATGATCTCCATCATTGTGTCTTCATGAAGTTGTCACGCCAACTATTACTTCTACTTCTATGGCTAACGCGTTTAGCAACAAAGTAAAGTAATTTACATGGCGTTATTCAATGACACGCAGGTCATACAAAAATAAAGACAACTCCTATGGCTCCTGCCGGTTGTCATACTCATCGACATGCAAGTCGTGATTCCTATTACAAGAATATGATCAATCTCATACATCACATATATCATTCATCACATCTTCTGGCCATATCACATCACATAGCACATGCTGCAAAAACAAGTTAGACGTCCTCTAATTGTTGTTGCAAGTTTTTACGTGGCTTGTATAGGTTTCTAGCAAGAACGTTTCTTACCTACGTAAAACCACAACGTGGTGTGCCAATTTCTATTTACCCTTCATAAGGACCCTTTTCATCGAATCCGTTCCGACTAAAGTGGGAGAGATAGACACCCGCTAGCCACCTTATGCAACTAGTGCATGTCAGTCGGTGGAACCTGTCTCACGTAAGCGTACGTGTAAGGTCGGTCCG
Organism: Triticum aestivum; assembly: GCF_018294505.1. NCBI lineage: Eukaryota > Viridiplantae > Streptophyta > Magnoliopsida > Poales > Poaceae > Triticum > Triticum aestivum. Next base: position 297,193,654 of record NC_057808.1, on the reverse strand, counting down.
GGCCGCTTCATCCCACAATACCGCCGAAACAAGATAAGACTAGTAGCGGCAAAAATAATTGGCAACATCTACGCCCACAACTGCTTTGTGTTCTACTCGTGCATAGTAACTACGCATAGGCCTGGCTCATGATGCCACTGTTGGGAATCGTAGCAGAATTTTAAAATTTCCTACGCATCACCAAGATCCATCTATGGAGTATACTAGCAACGAGGGGAAAGGAGTGCATCTACATACCCTTGTAGATCGCGAGCGGAAGCGTTCCAATGAACGGGGTTGATGAAGTCGTACTCGCCGTGATCCAAATCACCGATGACCGAGTGCCGAACGGACGGCACCTCCGCGTTCAACACACGTACGGAGCAGCGACGTCTCCTCCTTCTTGATCCAGCAAGGGGGAAGGAGAGGTTGATGGAGATCCAGCAGCACGACGGCGTGGTGGTGGATGTAGCGGGATCTCGGCAGGGCTTCGCCAAGCTTCTGCGAGAGGGAGAGGTGTCGCAGGGGAGGAGGGAGGCGCCAAAGGCTGTAGTAGTGCTGCCCTCCCTCCCCCCTTTATATAGGCCCCCTGGGAGGGGGGCGCCGGCCAAGAACCCATCTATGGGGGGGGCGCCGGCCAAGGGGGGAAACTTACCCCCCAAGTCATGTGGGGCGCCCCCCCCCCACCCTAGGGTTTCCAACCCTAGGCGCAGGGGGGAGGCCCATGGGGGGCGCCCCAGCCCACTAAGGGCTGGTTCCCTTCCCACTTCAGCCCATGGGGCCCTCCGGGATAGGTGGCCCCACCCGGTGGACCCCCGGGACCCTTCCCGTGGTCCCGGTACAATACCGATAACCCCCGAAACTTTCCCGGTGGCCAAAACTGGACTTCCTATATATAATTCTTCACCTCCGGACCATTACGGAACTCCTCGTGACGTCCGGGATCTCATCTGGGAATCCGAACAACTTTCGGGTTTCCGCATACTCATATCTCTACAACCCTAGCGTCACCGAACCTTAAGTGTGTAGACCCTACGGGTTCGGGAGACATGCAGACATGACCGAGACGCCTCTCCGGTCAATAACCAACAGCGGGATCTGGATACCCATGTTGGCTCCCACATGTTCCACGATGATCTCATCGGATGAACCACGATGTCGAGGATTCAATCAATCCCGTATACAATTCCCTTTGTCAAATCGGTATGTTACTTGCCCGAGATTCGATCGTCGGTATCCCAATACCTTGTTCAATCTCGTTACCGGAAAGTCTCTTGACTCGTACCGCAATGCATGATCCCGTGACTAACTCCTTAGTCACATTGAGCTCATTATGATGATGCATTACCAAGTGGGCCCAGAGATACCTCTCCGTCATACGGAGTGACAAATCCCAGTCTCGATCCGTGCCAACTCAACAGACACTTTCGGAGATACCCGTAGTGTACCTTTATAGTCACCCAGTTACGTTGTGACGTTTGGCACACCCAAAGTACTCCTACGGTATCCGGGAGTTGCACGATCTCATGGTCTAAGGAGAAGATACTTGACATTGGAAAAGCTCTAGCAAACGAACTACACGATCTTTGAGCTATGCTTAGGATTGGGTCTTGTCCATCACATCATTCTCCTAATGATGTGATCCCGTTATCAATGACATCCAATGTCCATAGTCAGGAAACCATGACTATCTGTTGATCAACGAGCTAGTCAACTAGAGGCTTACTAGGGACACGTTGTGGTCTATGTATTCACACATGTATTACGATTTCCGGATAACACAATTATAGCATGAACAATAGACAATTACCATGAACAAAGAAATATAATAATAACCATTTATTATTGCCTCTAGGGCATATTTCCAACAATATTATCAATAAGAGTTTGGATGTGTTTCTGTGTGTGCCTGTGCGTGATAGATCTGTCGGGACGCATCCATGGATGATGAAGGGGAACCATGTGTTTGGTAAGCAAACCTAACTAGATCGGTAGATCAATTGTTGTTTGTCGAAGGAAGGGAGAGACATAACTAATGAGGTAGATTGATCGACGCGTGGGGGAAAACGAGTTATAAGGACCTAGCTAGCTATATGTATAGCGGGAGATCGGTCGGTGTACGTCCATTTGTTAGAAGAAAATAAGGCCCGGCGAGACGGATAGACAGAGAGAATGGAGCTAGGAGGTGGTGCGAGAGGCCCAGCTACTAGCTAGATAGGGGGAGGAGTGTGCGGTTGTGAGACCAATGAAAAGAGGGGCGAGAGTTTACACGTGTGTGGGATCGTATGAGAGACACGAGGCAAGGACACATAAAGGAGGAGATTGAAGGTGCGTGTGTATGTTGTAGGCAGACATTGCTGGAGAGTTTTATCGATCGGTGTGTGTCGGAAAGGAGTTGTGGAGACTGTGGGAGAATGACCTAAAGAAAAAAATGAATGTGCGCGATGGATAGAATGCTGAGGGAGGGGGGCGAGGAAGGCATGTGCATGCACGAGAGAAATTTAGTGGTAGCTACAAAGGTTAGAGGATTGTGTGGGTGTAAGAGACTAACAAAGATCATAATTTGATATGAAAGTGGATTCATATATTTGAATAGGGGGTCATAGTGTTTTAAACATATGCATGCATGAACATAGCGGCGATACGCGTGTTGTGGTTTTGCACATGTTATACCATAATGTGATAATGCATGGCATTTGCAACTCACAGCTAAATGTCAAACAATCTAAACCATACTATACATCGAACAATCTAAACCATACTATACATCAAACAATCTCACGTTTTAATTGAATTTGTGATAATGTGTGGCGTTTGCAGCTTACAACTAAATATCGAACAATCTAAACAATACTATATATCGAACATTCTCACATTTTATTTGAATTTGTGGTAATGTGTGGTGTTTGCAACTCACATCTAAATACATGTAGGCGTAGGGGGCGGGGCACCATACATAATGTGATAAACACATTATACATATGAGACATGGTTTAGATTATGAAGATCTAGCTAGAGCTTGAAATGTAATGTGATTTGAAATCAACATAAAGTGGATTCAAAAAATCGAGTTCGAGTTCATATAGTACACATAGTTCATATGTAACTCGAGACTAATCATGTGGTGTGTTGTGAAGATAATACACAAACGATGGTTTAACTTGACAATAATGATGATTGTAGATCTTATTAAAACAGAGAAACGAATTCAAATGCTTTGACTTCACAACAATCATTATTGTAGATCTTATTCAAATAGAGAAACGAATTCAAATTTAGTTCATATTGAAGCGGTAGTATATACGTTTGGAATGCACTAAGACGTTCATTTGAGTAGTAGGTTGCATGCATTATACACGTAGCGAAATATTTTAATTGAACGTAACATGAATTCAAAGTTTTGAATGACATTTGTAGTGCGAATTGATTTGGTACAGTACACATTAGGCTTGTCCGGAAATTTCAACCCGCGCCTTGTTAGCCCGAAATATTTAAGATATATCTTTGTCTCGTTGTGCTCCGACAACACCCTCCATCTCAACCCGCACCTTGCTATTCCAAAATTACAACGCGCGCGAAATGCTCGTGATACCCCTGAACCGAAAGAACCGCCTCAAATCGGTGGGGGTACTTTCGTAACTTACCCCACATTTCGGACAAGCGCGTCCCTAAGCCATGGTTCCCCACTCCCATCCCATCCGCCCACCCATTCATACACCGAGGCCGGGAAAACCCGCGAAGCCCCACACCCTCCTTCGTCCGCCACCCAGCCGGAGCCTCTTCCCAGACGACGTCGTCCACAGCAACACCTCGACGTCCCTCATCCACCGTACCGGATGAGGATCCGTCGTCGATCTGGTCGTCCCGCCGGTTTAGCCACCCCGTCCTCCACCTCCAAGGAGCTGCCCCGACGTTCCCCTCGTCTTTCGTGCCACCTCCATTCCCACACCACCGTCTTCACCTGCACCACCGGAAAAGCATCATCATCACCGTTTCCTCGGATGAAGCTGCGGCCTAATCGGCGCCACCAAAGAGGTTGTACACTAATTGCCGCATTTTCTTCTTGATTCGATCTCACGGTGCTGCCGGTGCTCGGTCCCGAGCCGACACGGCGCGGCTCCATCCACGGAGGCGTCGCCGGCCACTTCCTCCACGGCGTCGGTCCCTCGGCGGCGACGTCCACATCAGTAGGAGCTGCTGCTGCTTTAGCTCTCGCTCGCGCTGCTGCTCTGCTCTTGCTCTCGGTCCCCTGCCTTGTCTGCTCTCGCTCTTGCTCTTGCTTGCGATGCTGCTCCGATTTAGCTACACTTCGGTCGACTGAATCGACTTTTGGGTCAGTCGATTTTCAGGGGGTGGGGGGGCTCGCCGGAGTTAAGGAAGAACCAGCCGCAGCGGGGAGGGAGGCTCGCCGGAGAGGTACCCCACTATCTATCTTAGGGTTAAGGGTGGGGGCAGTGGTCACCAGCGGTGGTGGGGCGGTGGCGTGGGGATTGCCGGAGAAAAAGCTCGGCATGGGGGGGGCCTAGAAGGATGGCCGGGGCAGCGGCGGACCAGCGGTGGGGAGTGTTTTCGGGGCGGGCGGGGCGGCGCACCGCCGGCTGCGGGCGGCGGGGGGGCGGCTGTTTGGCCGGTAGTGGCTGGCGGCTCAGGGGGGTGGAGGTTGAAGATGAACTGCAGGCCCTTGATTTCGTCTCCAACGGCTGCAAAATCGACTGACCAGAGATGAAAAAGTCAGTCCACTGACGTGTAGCCTCACCTCTAGTGCGTTCAGTTTCGACAGTAAAATTTAGTTTCGACAGCAAAATTCAGTTTCGACAGTTAAGTTTAGTTTCGACAGTTAAATTTAGTTTGGACGGTTAAGTTTAGAGATGAGCGGCTGATGTATTTTACATCTAGCACTTTGTGGTTATGTATTTTACGTCATCTATTGGAGATGCTATTAGAATTCCACTCAGGTTAACATTGTCTCTCTTGTCCTGCTTCAGCCTCGGCGTCGTACAACTCACCGGAGCTGCTCCAACGACGAAACCCTCCATCATAGCGGAGCAGTACCTCGGGCTCCATCTCCAGACGCCTAAGATCTTCTTCCCCTCCTCCGACAGCCAAGTCAGCCGGAGCATCCTCACCGGCATCACGCTGAGATCGACATGGCTTCGCCAAAGAGGTTGTACACTTGTTGCATCTCTTTTTTACTCTACATGTTATATATATTGTCCACTGAGCACATAGAGTAACGGGAAATACGATTATTTTATCCTACTATATGACAAGCATTGTGTATGGTATCTTGCATTGCTATGTCATTTGCTTAGTTTAGACATGCTTTGTGTGAATGCCATCTGTTTAGTGTCTAATTACCATATATGTGAATTATGCAATGCCATCTTGTTGCAAGACATTATATATGTGAATTATGCAATGCTATCTTGTTGCAAGGCATTATATATGTGAATTATGCAATGCCATGCTGTTTAGCCAAGCGTCATATATGTGAATTATATCATGCCATCCTTTTTTTGTATTTCTCATTGCTTTTGTCGACAATGTTTGTATATTTAACTGCTCTTCATGTGCATCAGCCATTTGAATTGGTGATGGAGAAATCTAGAGTGAAAACAAGGTCTTCAGAGCAGACAATGCTACCAGCTGAAGCAGATATCTTGCTGGTTACAGATAGCTCTTCAGAGGAGGATTCAGAGGCAGATGACCAGTCCTGTTATCCCCCTGAGGTGTATGCTCAAACTTGGTAGGGTTATATTACTCATATCATGCATATGTTGTATTCCAATGCTTAGTTTTTACATCATATACACGATATTGAATGCCATGCATCTCCTCAGTTGACACATCATATATGCGATTGCCCTCTGCTCACTTCCTAAGTATCTAAATCATATATTTCAATTATATCATGCCATGATGTTTACATAGACAGCATGTATCTAAATTATGGCATGCCAACCCATTTTCTAAAGACATAATATAGTTATATCATCTCATCCTGTTTACATAGTCATCATATTTTGAATTATGTCATTCTATCCGTGAATTATATCATGCCATCATGTTTCCATCGACGACATGTTTGTGATTTATGGCATGCCAACCACTTTAATAGACACATTGTATAGTTATATCATGTCATCATGTTTACATAGTCATCATATTTTGAAGTATGTCATTCTATCATGTTTAGTTAGCCATCATACATGTGAAATTGTGTCATGCTATCCTGTTTAATTAGCCATCATATATGTGAAATTATGTCCTGCTATTCTGTTTGGTTAGAACACATAAATGTGAATTATTTCATGCCCTATTTTCTTCCCTACTATCCATTGCACCTGTCTATCTTACAATGTCTGTACATTCAATTACTTTTCTTGTTTATAAGCCATTTCAATTGGAGGGGTGATGGCAGTATCTGTGGGAGTAAAAACACGGTCTTCAGAAAAGATCATGCTACCTGTCGATGGAGATAGAACCACGGTTGTACTTTCCCAAGAACCAGCCCCACCACACATAACCCAGACTCACGCAGATTGTACCCCTACCCAGTTGGACAGAGAACCAGCTACACCCCTTCTAACCCCAACCCCAGCAGATAGTAACCCAGTTCCCGTTGACACAGCACCGTCTCCACCACGGAGCACCCAAACACGAGCAGTTAGTAAGGCAACTGCAGTGCCCAAAGCACGAGGACCACCACTCCGAACCCCAAGTCAACGCTTAAAGCAGAAGAAGAATTGTTCTCAGGTCAGGTTCCGTAGCTATGGTTCATACTACTTTGCTCTTGCATCACTGTATTTACTCATACCAACTAATTTCAAATTTGAAGGATGCAATTGAAACTCCAATGGCGCAACAGGTATGTTTTAAACCTGTTTCTTTAACGTGTTTGCTGTTGTAACTTGCTCTATGTTGATTTTAGTTTCAATTGAATAAACAGTTATGTTCTCATGCCATGCACATTACAAGTGTTGTTATTGTTGTGTAGTTTCCCACACTTATATTCTGTCTATGCTGCTTTGTCTTAAATAGATATGATTCGAACCGTATCTATCTTGATTTGGCAACATAAACTAGAATGATATAGACCATACAGTGACCATACTACATAGATATATGTTTGTTTCATGCTGTTATCCTGTCCACCTTACTACTAAACCGGTTTACCAAAATGAGTTTCATATACTACATTGTAAACATGTGATGTGTTTGTTTGTTTCTCTTTTAAAACGCGGATAAAATATTGGAGAAGAGTACCCCGTTATGCAATGGTAAAGGAAGTAATGCAGATAAGGTTCAAGATAGTGAGACATCCCTGTTGGTCTCCAAGAAAGCTGATAAAAACTATATTGAAGACACTGGGACAACCCCAAAGTCCTGTCTTGATGTAGTGTTCGAGTTAGTGGCTACTACTGCTGGCACCAGCTCTTCGAACTCGCTGCCTGAATCAGTTCGGCTTCTTGAGTCTCAACTTCAAGTTGAAAGACATCGATCAGATGTTATGCGACAGGAAGCCGAAGGACTGAGGAAGTCCCTGCAGAATTCAGATGCATACTTTCTGGTGCAACAGCAAGTGCTGGAGGATTTAAGCGCCGAACAAGAGAAAGTTAATAAGCTTGCTAAGCATCTTGCGAGCATTATGGGTACCCAGGATATTGTTTCTTGAGCTCTTCTAAAGTGGTTTCAGTTCTGGACTTGTTTTGCTGCGGCATTTATATGCTGCTTTGTTCCCTATATTTGCACTGGTGGCGAACTTTGATGCCCAGTGGATGTAATATGTGTAATAGCCGTGATAGCCTAGCATAAGTTGCTTGCTAATTTATTTCCTTATTGTCTTGTTTATTTGTTTTCTTGTAGTCAGTGCAGTTCTTTTTTCGCAGTTTGCTAGTGGCCGCAATAACCTATTTTTTTAAACTAGGCCACAATAACCATGGGCTACATATTTACTGTAGTTAACATGGGCCTCCTACGGGTTGTAGAAACAATGGGCCTTCTATGCGACGTGGCTTAGAAACAATGGGCCTTATACGTGCCGTACACACAATGGGCCTTCTACGAGCCGTATCATCAATGGGCCTTCTCCGGGCCGTATGATCGGTTGGCCAAACATGGGCCAATAACAGACCACATTATGGTCGTAAATGGGCTAGAGTTGAAATCTTCCATTCATGGGCCGACCATAACGGGCCGTCGTTAATCGGCCGTATTTGATGACGCTATGAAAACGGCCCAACATATTAACAGGCCACAAATGGGCCGACTGTAACCACGGGCTGAATTTGGCCCACAAGCAGAAAATGACAGTAACGGGCCGTAAGTAAACGAATGCTGGAAATGAGCCCAAGAATAAATGGGCCTTGAGAAGGCCGAAAGATAACATGGGCTGGAAAAGGCCCAATGGAATAATGGGTCGTTAATGGGTATAAAGTGATACACTGTTCATTACGCGCCAGTTTCACCACGTGCCGTTAATGGGCATAAAGTGATACACTGTTCATTACGGGCCAGTTTTACCACGGGTCATTAATGGGCCGAGAGTTACTAAGGGCCTCATATGGGCCGAAAGATGTCATGGGACATACATGGGCCGGAAGTTAAAACGGGCTGGAATTATATTGGACGGCCAAGATGACGCTAGTGAGCCTAATTCGGATAGGCCGTAAACGAGCCCTGGGTTAGCGGGCTGTAAATGGGCTATATGCGAACAGGCTTGCCGTGGGCCGGCCCGCCACCTTTTGACCAAGTCAAACGGGCCGGCCTTTTCACAGGAATGGGCCTCTGTTGGGCCGTGCCACGTGTCGACATATCATAGGCGCTTTGGGTCCAATGAGTGGATGACATCTGTCCCAACGGTGAGCCGACACGTGTTTCCTCCAGCCAATGATGATTTTACACGTGGAAAATCCCCATTGGTCTAGGCTATTAACAGGTTATCAGATACAAAACCGGACCCGATAGCTTAACGGTGTTCCGTTATGGTGGATGCCATGTGTCGGTCACCCTTGACGAAAGCACTTCTGTGACGCGCGATTTATCGTCATGGAAGTGGACACTTCCGTGATGATAAATTTGGTAATGTCATGGAACACTTCTACGACAGCACAGGTATGACTATCTTGATTCTGTCATAAAATCGTCATGGATGTACATGCATGACAGAAAACGTGACCTACTGTGACAAACATGTATCATCACGAAAGTGTATTTTTTTGTAGTGTGATAAGCTCAAATCCAAATCAGAGAAATGTGTCTTCATAGGATACCCAAAAGAGACTATTGGGTACACCTGCTATCATAGATCCGAACGCAAGATATTGGTTGCTAAGAATGGATCCTTTCTAGAGAAGGAGTTTCTCTCGAAAGAAGTGAGTGGGAGGAAAGTAGAACTTGATGAGGTAATTGTACCTTCTCCCAAATTGGAAAGTAGTTCATCACAGAAATCAGTTCTAGTGATTCCTGCACAAATCAGTGAGGAAGCTAATGATAATAATCATGAAACTTCAGGTCAAGTTACTACCGAACCTCGTAGGTCAACCAGAGTACGATCCGCACCAGAGTGGTACGGTAATCCAGTTCTGGAGGTCATGTTACTTGACCATGACGAACCTACGAACTATGAGGAAGCGATGATGAGCCCAGATTCCGTGAAATGGCTTGAGGCCATGAAATCTGAGATGGGATCCATGTATGAGAACAAAGTGTGGACTTTGGTTGACTTGCCTGATGATCGGCAAGCCATAGAGAAGAAATGGATCTTCAAGAAGAAGACTGACGCTAACGGTAATTGTCGGGGATATACCCCGCGGTATGACCCGACCGGAGATATGACCTGGCTGGGACTTGGTGTTTCATTGGTGACCCGGTAGATTATAAGCCAGCAGATTGTAAGCCGGCAGATTGTAAGCCGGCGGATAGTTATAAGCCAGATTATAAGCCAGATTGTAAGCCGGCGGACAGTTATAAGCCAGATTGTAAGCCGACAGATTGTAAGCTGGCGGACAGTTATAAGCTAGATTGTAAGCCGCCAGATTGTAAGCCAGATTGTAAGCCGGCAGTTAAGAAGCCCAAGACGTTAAGAAGCCCATGGTGAGAAGCCCATGGAGAGAAGCCCATGAAAGGAAGTCAGAATAGTTTAAGTCTTAATCCGAGTTGGACTCTACATGTAACCCGCCCCTTCAACTTATATAAGGAGGGACAGAGTACCCCAAGAGGGAGGGGTGAAATAATCTTAAGGCTAGACACAATCAGGAGAGCCGACTATACGGTGACTCCCTCGTGATGATAATGAGACCTAGCCACAAACAGCATGTAGGGTTGTTACCGGATGATGTTTCCCGGGGGCCGAAGCTGTCTAAACCCTTGTCTTGTGTTGCGTCTCTCCATTCTGATCAACCCCTCTCAAGCTATCACATAGATGCGTTGGCCTCACGACTAAGTCCTCACACTAGGACATCTGCCGTGACAATTCCACGACAGTTGGCGCCCACTGTGGGGACCGCGCATGGTGGTGTTGAGTTTTTGGAGGGATCTTCCCAGGGTCTCGAGAAGGTTCGCAATTTTCCGGGTGAGCCAGTTTGGAAGGATTTACATCAACTTCAAATTCATGTGTCCAGATTAAAGATCTGTGAGATTTAAGGTTTAGGAAAAAATTAGGGTTACGCTGGTGCGTCACCATAAGTCGCCGAGATCAACAGAACCACCACAAGTCGTCGAGATCAACAGAAAATCCATCGGGTACTACAATCATCAGCTAAACTATATCCGTGTTGATACACGGGTTGTCCCAAAGTGGATCCGTAAGGCAGCTTGATTGCTCAAAGTGATCACAGCCCGAAAAAGGACGAGGATTCGGACTCTGTCGCCGTTGCAGCTGTGCCTCGCCTCCCTGCTCAGAACCGCCTGTTTCCGTTGTTGTGCTTGCCTCACCGCGGGTCTCCGAGAGCCGCCTAGCTTATCCTCTGTCGTGCCTCCGCCGAGCAGTGCCTCATGCTTCGGTCTCACTGTGACCCGCCGCCGGAGTGCCTCTAAGCCGGTCATGCCTTCATCGAAGCCACGGCCAACCCGTACTCAACGACTGAAGCCCAGTTTCCTCTGCTTCTACGGCCACGGCCTCGTCGTCAAGCTCCCGGTGTCCTTTGGTCGCCAGCCCCGCGACCTTGCTGTTGAGCCGTCGGTGCCAAACCGCCTCGACATCGACCGCTGCAATCACAGCCGGCCTACCTTAAGTCGTCGAGCTGTCGCAAGCTGCTGCGGTCGCTGTCAAAACGCCGCTACATTAGCCGCCGGCCGGCGAGCCCTGCGAGTCGCCCCGAGCCTCCTTACCGAGTCACCCCGTGGATTGAGCCGCCTCGCTTCATCCGCCTCAGCTGCTGAGAGCCGGCCTCAACCGCCGAACACTGCACAGCTGCTGTGTCAACTCGCCGTCACCAAGTCGCCTCGCCTTCACCGTGCTTTGAGCCGCTCCGCGCGTGACCCCGCCTCTGGGTCGCCTCCACTTCTGAGCCGCTTTTGGCGTGAGCCGTTTCCACAGCCACCATCACATCACCTTCGTGATAAGCCACCGTGGCGCGTTGACCCGCTGCGCGATGAGTCACCATTTGCCTTGAATATTCATCTATGGCCGGCACGCTGTTTCTGCATCACCACCTCTGCTTAAGTCGGCCCCGAGCTGCCACGAAGTCAAGCCAACATGGCCTCGTGTCGCTCCTCCGCTGAGCCGTGTTGCGCCCTCCACTGGCAACCGCGTCAGCTGCCCTTCGCGCTGGGGCTATGACCACAGCCTTTGCTTATGAGCTGACTGATCCTGCTCCAAGCGTCGCCTCTGCTTCTCCGACCCTGCCGCCTTGCTTGAGTCGCCGCCGCACCTTCAGCCGTCCGAGCCGCTCCTGCCGGTGCGCCACCGAGCCATCACAACCGCCACCTTCCTCTGTCGCGACCGCCTTCGTGTCACCTTGCCGGAGCCCTCTTCTACCGCTGGCCCTGAAGCTGCGACCCACCTCCACAAGTCGCTGGGCGGCCTCGCCTTCTCCCCTGAGGCCGCGCCGGGTCACCTCCGTCGAGTTGTCCCCACGCCGGGTCACCTCCGCTGAGCCATCCTCGCGTGACCCTGTTTCGACCTAGGTTGCCTTCGGCTACTCCCGGGTCGCCGTGAGCTGCCTGTCTGATGTCATCGCAGCTCCGACTCAAGTTGCGGCCTTCACCCGCTGCCTCACGGCCAACCTCGAGCCGCCGCATCGCCATGAGCTGCTCGGCTAATGCCTCCGTTTCACCGGGGGTTTGCATGGCCGCAGTACAAACTGCCCTGCCGCCTTCTACGCGCCGGTGCGCCTCTCTGAACCGCGACCAAGCCGCTGTTGTACTCTCCGGCCGGTTGCCTTCTATCATGGCCGGAGTCAAGCCGCCGTATCGTCGGCGGTTCTGTTTCAGTCACCTCCGAGCAGCCAATTTTGATTCCTCCGCGTCCGCCTCAAGCCTGCGGCCTTGCCTCCTCTAAACCGCCATGGGTCCAAGAACCACTACCTGAACAAATATACGCAAGACAATGATGACTATGGTACTAAAGAGTCACCGCGTGATTCGCTCCTTGAAAGACAAGCGCAATGATAAGATGAAAGCTACTGTCGTCCACATGCGTAAAGCAATGAAGATCAATGAATGGATTAGCTTGCAGGAGTGTTTTCACAAGTCAAACAAGCAGCTTGCCGAAGTTGTTCGTGTCAATGAATCTGCGAAAATTCCAAACGGGTGTATCTCAACTCTTATGCTACTAGAGGATTTCCTTGCTAAGGCTCTTGCAAACAAGGAAGCCAAGAAGAAGATGAGCAGCAGCAGCAACGTGAAGGCGCTAAATATTGTCAAACAAAAACTGAAGAACAACAAGCAGTATGAAGACTCCGAGCAGACTGTGTCAGCTGGTCTTTGTCAAATCACCGAGCTCCTCGCCTCGCCTCTGACCCGCCCCATGCAGTCCCTCACGAAGAGCCGCCGTTGCGACCGCTTTGAGGTTGCCCTGGCCTGCTCCACTTCTGCCAGGCCGCCGCCTTCGCCGCCTGCCTCGAGCCGCCCTGTGGTGGCAGGTCTCATTTTTGCTCTTAAACAACGAAAGAAAGGATAAGAGGGGCTGGATGAAGAAAGGTAAAAAAAGGGTCAACACGGACCCAGATGATCCCTTCTGAACCGCTCGGTGCCCCGTTTTAAGCCGCCATCTCTGTCATCGTTGTTGCAACCCTACAACTGATGCTTCTTGATAAAACATATCAGGTAAAATCCATCCTGTCAAGTTTCTATTGATACATTCTTATTTTCTTCGAGAACAATTACTCTCGTTTGTGCAAATTCTTATGCAGAATTCATCATTACAAAAGTGACCATCAAGCTATGGCCCTTGCCTGCATCGGATGGATCAATGGACAGGGTCATTTTTAACCCGTCGAGATTCAACATATTTCAGCAATCCGCTGTTCAGCTATATGCCAGTTCATATGATGGTCAAGTATGAAGAGTCTCAAGCCAACTCCTCGAGTAGTCTTAAGACTCGGGGGCTACAATGATATGACTCATCAAATCTTGCCAATTTCAGCAAATTCAAGAACCCTAGGATGTTGGAGGGAAAGATAACCCGGTCCCGGAGGCTACTGCCATATTGATGAAAATTTAAAGGCCGTCAGAAAATTTCTGGCTTAAAAAGAAGATTCTGGCTCAACATCCGGTTCAAGGGAAATCTGTTTTCTCGCAAAGCTTTGAAGCTCTCAATATCCGGTTTAAAACTCCGGCTCAAAAAGAATCCATCTCTCACAGGTTCGAGTTCTCAAGAAAAAATAAAGGGTGCCAAAGAGAACTTGCTGCCATAATGCGCGGTTCAAACATGGGTATCCTGCCTTATTGGCTTATCTTATTGGTCGCTTGGGGGTTTCCTGTTCAAACATAGGTGTATTCACCAAAGAGAACATAGCGTTACTACCCTCTTGACCGAATATGTCACTTGGGGGCTTCCTGTTCAAACATAGGTGTATTCACCAAAGAGGACATAACCCTTCTGGGTTATCCTGCCTGTATGCCAGCTGCATCTCCATCAGGTAATCCTGATTGACCCGCCGAACTCTTAACAGTCAGTCTTTTAAACAAGACCCTGAACTAGTTAAGGTTAAAACGCCGGATTGTCATGTGAGGGCACGGCTTACAGATAGCGAGGATGAACCCAGGCTATTATGCCGCCTTCATTGAAACTTGGTTAGACCTGCCTGTTTGCATGATGTTACTCCGACCTCGTGTACTCTCGATAAGTCAATCTTTAAACAAGACCATGAACTTATCCAGGTTAAAACATCGATTGTGTCATGTGAGAGCCGGCTTACAGAAAGCGAGGATACTCCAGTGGCTATCATGCTAGTTTCATTGAAGTATTCTGTTATCATACACATACATCATCATATATTGCATCATACATTGCATCATCATTACATCATCATAGCATGCATCATATGTGCATGGATATACTGGTTTATATGGCAGGAATCGGTTTCCAAACCGGGCTATACTATTCAAATCTTTAATAGCCAACATGGCTGGATTTTTATTATGGTTATCAATAATCAGTATTAGGTTTTCAAAGTCACTTTAGCGCAATGGCTATTATTTCATCAATGGATATGATTTATTCTATAATGGAAGGAATAGTCCCGAGTCGCTGCAGGCTTACGATACGGCACTTGGGGGATACATTATTCAAGTTGAGATTACATATATAAGTCCCATGTCACTGCCAGCATGCACCATGGCACTTGGGGGCTAATGCAAAGTCATTGTTACTTGCCTTATTGAAGACCCGACTCATCACATCGTAATGAGCCGGCCCTTGGGGGCTACCAATTGCTCCTGTCAAAAATTCAAGGTACACAAGCTTTAATCCATTATATTGAAGGGTCCACTGCTCAGTTGGTAGAGTAAAAATCTCTTAACCTTGTGGACGTGGGTTTGAGCCCCATGGTGGGGGTTACATCATATGATGATATTTTCAATGAAGTATATATATAAAGTCCCAGCTCAGTATTATCTTACTAAGCCGGCCCTTGGGGGCTACACGTTGTTGTTCAAGTCTACATGATCATATCTACAAAGTCCCTGCTCATTATTGCATAATGACCCAACCCTTGGAGGCTACACTGGTTGAAGTTTTTATGAGCATAAGGCAATTACAAGTCCCAGGTTGCTGCAAGCATGACAACCCGGCACTTGGGGGCTACATATGTGGAATATTCAATTTTGACTAGAGATTGAGATGAACAACCTGGATTTCTTCAAGGTTGCAACATTTATATTGAAGCAAGTCTTAAGCTGTTACTACGCTCCCTTCTTAAGACTTGGGGGCTACAAGTGATATGCATATAAGGAAGTTCTACATCTTTAAGCCGGCTGAAAATCAAATGAGTATTTCAAGACCAATATTTTTGTCAAGCTAGAGCATTGGAAGCCGAGTCAAATGGATTATTCTTTACAATATTTTTTTGCAAGAAGCCAATGTCAGCAAATTGACTATGAAGCTGGTTTATTGACCCGGACTTTTCAGTGGAAGTGCCCAGATTTTTTACATTGGCAAAGTTTGAATATATCTGCTAAAGGAGATTTGTTATGAGATCATGGACACGTATCAAGGAGGAAATGACAAGGACTTAAGGATGATCAGGATCAGTTTAACATGGATAAATCCAAATTAAACTGGGGGTTAATGTCAGGGATATACCCTGCGGTATGACCCGGTCGGAGATATGACCCGGCTGGGACTTGGTGTTTCATTGGTGACCCGGCAGATTATAAGCCGGCAGATTGTAAGCCGGCAGATTGTAAGCCGGCGGACAGTTATAAGCCAGATTGTAAGCCAGCGGACAGTTATAAGGCAGATTGTAAGCCGGCGGACAGTTATAAGCCAGATTGTAAGCCAGATTGTAAGCCGACAGTTAAGAAGCCCAAGACGTTAAGAAGCCCATGGAGAGAAGCCTGTGAAAGGAAGTCAGACCAGTTTACGTCTTAATCCGAGTTGGACTCTACATGTAACCCGCCCCTTCAACTTATATAAGTAGGGGCAGGGCACCCCAAGAGGGAGGGGTGAAATAATCTTAAGGCTAGACACAATCAGGAGAGCCGGCTATGCAGTGACTCGCTCGTGATGATAATGAGACCTAGCCACAAACAGCATGTAGGGTTGTTACCGGATGATGTTTCTCGGGGCCGAAGCTGTCTAAACCCTTGTCTTGTGTTGCGTCTCTCGATTCCGATCAACCCCTCTCAAGCTATCGCATAGATGCGTTGGCCTCACGACTAAGTCCTCACACTAGGACATCTGTCGTGACAATTCCACGACAGTAATGTTACTGTCTACAAAGCTCGACTTGTTGCGAAAGGTTTTCAACAAGTTCAAGGAGTTGACTACGATGAGACCTTCTCACCCGTAGCAATGCTTAAGTCTGTCCGAATCATGTTAGCAATTGCCGCATTTTATGATTATGAAATTTGGCAAATGGATGTCAAAACTGCATTCCTTAATGGATATCTTAAAGAAGAGTTGTATATGATGCAACCAGAAGGTTTTGTCGATCCTAAAGGTGCTAACAAAGTGTGCAAGCTCCAGCGATCCATTTATGGACTGGTGCAAGCCTCTCGGAGTTGGAATATACGCTTTGATAGTGTGATTAAAGCATATGGTTTTTTACAGACTTTTGGAGAAGCCTGTATTTACAAGAAAGTGAGTGGGAGCTCTGTAGCATTTCTAATATTGTATGTGGATGACATATTGTTGATTGGAAATAATACAAAATTTCTGGATAGCATAAAAGGATACTTGAATAAGAATTTTTCAATGAAAGACCTCAGTGAAGCTGCTTATATATTGGGCATCAAGATCTATAGAGATAGATCAAGGCGCTTAATTGGACTTTCACAAAGCACATACCTTGATAAAGTTTTGAAGAGGTTCAAAATGGATCAGTCAAAGAAAGGGTTCTTGCCTGTGTTATAAGGTGTGAAGTTGAGTAAGACTAAAAAGCCCGACCACGGTAGAAGATAGAGAGAGAATGAAAGACATTCCCTATGCCTCGGCCATGGGTTCTATAAAGTATGCCATGCTGTGTACCAAACCTATTGTATACCTTAGCATGAGTTTGGCAAAGGAGTACAATAGTGATCTAGGAGTAGATCACTGGACAACGGTCAAAAATTATCCTTAGAGGACTAAGGAAATATTGCTCGGTCATGGAGGTGATAAAAGAGTTCGTCGTAAAGAGTTACGTCGATGCAAGCTTTGACACCAATCTGGATGACTCTGAGTCTCGATCTGGATACATATTGAAAATAGGGGCATTTAGCTAGATTAGCTCCGTGCAGAGCATTCTAGACATAGAAATTTGCAAAATACATACGGATCTGAATGTGACATACCCGTTGACTAAACTTCTCTCACAAGTAAAACATGATCACACCTTAGTACTCTTTGGGTGTTAATCACATGGCGATGTGAACTAGATTATTAACTCTAGTAAACCCTTTGGGTGTTGGTCACATGGCGATGTGAACTATGGGTGTTAATCACATGGTGATATGAACTATTGATGTTTGAATCACATGGCGATGTGAACTAGATTATTGACTCTAGTGCAAGTGGGAGACTGAAGGATATATGCCCTAGAGGCAATAATAAAGTTGTTATTTACATTTCCTTATATCATGATAAATGTTTATTATTCATGCTAGAATTGTATTAACCGGAAACTTAGTACATGTGTGAATACATAGACAAAACAGAGTGTCCCTAGTATGCCTCTACTTGACTAGCTCGTTAATCAAAGATGGTTATGTTTCCTCACCATAGACATGTGTTGTCATTTGATGAATGGGATCACATCATTAGAGAATGATGTGATGGACAAGACCCATCCGTTAGCTTAGCATTATGATCGTTTAGTTTTATTGCTATTGCTTTCTTCATGACTTATACATGTTCCTCTGACTATGAGATTATGCAACTCCCGAATACCGGAGGAACAACTTTGTGTGCTATCAAACGTAACAACGTAACTGGGTGATTATAAAGATGCTCTACAGGTGTCTCCGAAGGTGTTTGTTGAGTTGGCATAGATCAAGATTAGGATTTATCACTCCGTGTATCAGAGATGTATCTCTGGGCCCTCTCGGTAATGCACATCACTATAAGCCTTGCAAGCAATGTGACTAATGAGTTAGTTATGGGATAATGCATTGCGGAACGAGTAAAGAGACTTGCCGGTAACGAGATTGAACTAGGTATGATGATACCGATCATCGAATCTCGGGCAAGTAACATACCGATGACAAAGGGAATAACGTATGTTGTTATTACGGTTTGACTGATAAAGATCTTCGTAGAATATGTAGGAACCAATATGAGCATCTAGGTTCCGCTATTGGTTATTGACCGGAGATGTGTCTCGGTCATGTCTACATAGTTCTCGAACCCGTAGGGTCCGCACGCTTAACGTTGGATGACGATTTGTATTATGAGTTATGTGTTTTGGTGAACGAAGTTTGTCCGGAGTCCCAGATGAGATCACAGACATGACGAGGAGTCTCAAAATGGTCGAGAGGTAAAGATTGATATATTGGAAGGTAGTATTCGGACACCGGAAGGGTTCCGGAGTGTATCGGGTACATACCGGAGTGTTGGAGGGGTTACCGGAACCCTCCGGGAAAAGATATGGGCCATAGGAGGGAGGCTAACCAGCTCACAAGGGGCTGGTGCGCCCCCCACAAGGGAGGAGGCCGAATTGGTTTAGGGAAGGGGGCGCCACCCCCCCCTTTCCTTCTCCTACTCCCTCTCCTTCCCCCTTTCCACCTCCATGAGAAGGAAAAGAGGGGGGCCGAATCCTACTAGGACTAGGAGTCCTAGTAGGACTCCCCCTTATGGCGCGCCCCTAGGGCCGGCCTCCTCCCTCCCCCTCCTTTATATATGTGGGCAGGGCACCCCTTGGAGACACAACATTGATTCCTAGCCGTGTGCGGCGCCCCCCTCCACAGTTTACCACCTCGGTCATATTGTCGTAGTGCTTAGGCGAAGCCCTGCACGGATCACATCACCAACACCATCGCCACGCCGTCGTGCTGACGGAACTCTCCCTCGACCCTCTACTGGATCAAGAGCTCGAGGGACGTCATCGTGTTGAACGTGTGCTGAACACGGAGGTGCCGTACGTTCGGTACTTGGATCGGTTGGATCGTGAAGACGTTCGACTACATCAACCGCGCTACTAAATGCTTCCGCTTTCGGTCAACGAGGGTACATGGACACACTCTCCCGTCTCGTTGCTATGCATCTCCTAGATAGACCTTGCGTGATCGTAGGAAATTTTTCGAATTACTACGTTCCCCAACAGACAGCACCAATAATAAAACATACAACTCAAACCAATCATGATCATCGATCAACCCATAGGACAAAATGGATCTACTCAAACATCATAGGATAGCCATACATCATTGTGAAATAATATATAGCATTGAGCACCATGTTTAAGTAGAGATTACAGCGGGGAGAAGAGGTGTTACACCGCTGCATAGAGGGGGAGAGAGTTGGTGATGACGGCGGCGAAGTTGTTAGTGCAGATCGCCGTCACGATGATGGCCCCGGCGGCGTTGCGGCGCCATCGGGAGAGAGGGGAGAGAGCCCCCTCCTTCTTCTTCTTCTTCCTTGACCTCCCCCCTAGATGGGAGAAGGGTTTCCCCTCTGGTCCATGGCCTCCATGGTGGCGGAGGGGCGGGAGCCCCTCCGAGACTGGATCTCTCTCTCTCTGTGTGTGTGTGTGTGTGTGTGTGTGTGTTTCCTTCTGTTTCTGCGTTCTCCGATTCTGGCCTTTCACTGTTTCTTAAATTCCCGGAGATCCGTAACTCCAATTGGGCAGAAATTTTAACACGATTTTTGTCCAGATATTAGCTTTATTGCAGCCGAAGAAGGGCACTAACCGCCTTACGGGGTGGCCACAAGGGCCCAGGGCGCGCCCTACCCCTGGGGCGCGCCCCCTACCTTGCCGCCGCCTCGGGCATCGTCTCGCGTTGATTCCACTTCCCAAAATTCACATATATTCCAAAAAAAAATCTTCATAAGTTTTTATCGCGTTTGGACTATGTTCGATATGGATTTTCTGCGAAACAAAAAACATGCAACAAACAGGAACTGGCACTGGATCAATATGTTAGTCCAAGAAAATCATATAAATTGTTGCCAAAAGTATGTAAAAGTTGTAGAATATTAGCATGGAACAATCAAAATTTATAGATATGACGGAGGCGTATTAGCAGGGGCAGCAACGGTGGCTCCTGCTGCTGGTAGGGTGCCGAGTGCCACGGCTGTGGAGGGGCAGCGGGGGTGGCAGGTGGTGGTGGAGGGCCGCCGCGAGTGGTGCCGGCAGCGAGGGCGGTGTGGATGGCCCGCGCCTTGACCTGCTTCATCCGACGCTCCTCCAGCCGGAGGTAAGCCACGAACTTGGGAAAGGAGGGCTCGAGGATGAGCATGAGGTTCACCGCGACGTTGTCGAAGTCCTCGTTGAGGCCGGCGGTGAACATGCTGAGGAGAAGATCATCATCGATCTTCGCGCCAATATCGCGGAGCTCGTCAGCGAGAGTCTTGAGACGGCGACAGTAGTCGTCGACGGAGGAGTTGTCCTGGTGGCATCCAAAAAACTCTTACTGCAAAAAAACGCGACGTTGAAGACGCTTATCGGTGAAGAGTCCGTTCAGCTTGGTCCACACGGCGAGAGCGTCACCACCGTCCTGCATGACCCTGTGAAACAGGTCCGGCGAGATGGTGAGGAAGAACCACCGGATGAGCGTGGCGTTGATGGTGGACCACTCATGGTGCGAGGGCACGAGGCTGGAGTCGACGAGCCGTCCACATGGTCGAGGAGGTTGTACTCCCGGAACACGAGGGAGAAGTACGTCTTCCACGCGTAGTAGGAGGAGTCCGTCTGAGCAAGGCGGACCGGAACCCGCTCATAGATGTTGAGGTTGCGGATGTCGGCGGTGTCGGGGGGTGGCGTCGGCGAACGGATCAGAGGGGTTTGAGCCGGACGAAGTGACGGAAGACATGGCGCGGGAGGGGTACGGCTAGGGTTAGGGTTGGGTAGTGGAGGCAGTAGGGAGGGGTGCGGCGGCGGCTTTGGTGGTGGGGGATCGCGGCGACAGCGGGGAAGAGGCGACGGCGAGGGTGGTGGGTGGCGGCGATGCTAAGGGAGAGGAAGCAGGGGCTGCGGGTAAGGTGCGGCGGCTGCTGGTGAGGCCGCGACGGGAGGTAGCACGGCAGCGGCGGCGTGACAGGAGAACGCGACGGCGGCGCGGGGGGGGGGGGCGGTGGCGGCGGAGGGAGCAGAAGCTAGGGTTAAAACCCGGAAACTGATACCATGTATGCTGATGGAATGGCATGATGTATTGATCATGTGCAATTGCACGTATATATGATGTACAACGGTGGACCACGATCTCGACTATACAAGGAAACTAGAAGGTGGGTCCAATACAGAATATGCACAAAACACATATACTCAACAACCAGAAAAGCATGGTGGCCAAACGACGCTCATTGGACGCTGGATTAACAAGAATAATGCGGCGAATTGAGCATATCTCATATGGTTAGATTTTCTGTGGTGGAACCAGCTCACCAGAGTTTAAATTCAAGACTTAGCACTAGTGCTCGTATTTTTCTGAATTTATTCTAATATTTTTGGTGATATTCTTTCAGCGAGAGGAGTCGGTCAATTATAAAATGTATATGATGACTTCATTAATTTTAAGATGTTGTGCCGACTTAGTATCTTGAATGTGTTCATACGTTCAGAGGGATGAATATATGTCGCGTATGTAAGCATATGCAAGAACAACAACAATGTGTGCATTGCCTTTTTGCCAAAAAGGAAGCAACATGAGTCTTCCGAGCCACTAGTTTCCTTATTCTGTTCATCTGCTCGTCCTCATTTTTGCTGGAAAGTCTGGCGTTTCCACTAGGAAAATCCATGTTCTTAGTTGCCATTACTATCCATGCAGGCAGGCTGCGGCTTGCAAGCAAACTAGTTGGGCCATCGACAATCCAACCAAGGGCATCATCAACACGGATCCTTAAACCGCCTCTATCCACCTGGACCACATGATTCGGGCATGTTTTGTCATCTAATATGGGCATGTATTCGTTCACCGGCCAGCCCGGACATCTAAAATCCTGTAAACCGGAATCAAACAAAGAGGAGCTTTGCGGGAGTCCAGAGATTCATATAACGAACCAAAAGTCGCCGTGTACCCTCTCTCTTTGTCCGGATGGCGGAAGGCCACTGGCTCTTGTGTTTAGTGAAAGATTAGTTTAGCGTTTTGGCGGAAGGCTTTGAAACCTTTTGGTGGAAGCCTCTTTGTTTCATTTTTTTCTTTAAATGGTTGGTGAAAGAAAGCTACTAATTCATATATTAGTATCAAGTCATGCATTAGTATTTGGTGAAAGGCTTCCGCCTACACTTGAACACTTGGATTAGTAGCTTCCGCCACTTGATGAAAGGCTTCCGCCAAAGCGTGTTGCAGTGCTTGGTAAAGTGAGAGTTTGGTAAAATAAAAATACTAATCACGCATTAGTATTATAATGAGCCATGCATGATTTGGTGGAATGCTATTTTTTAAATTAGTTTAAAACGGATATTTAAGGAATAGCGTTAAATGGCGGCTCCCGTAAAAATGTCCGTAGACGGATGTGGTGTCCCGTTTAGGGGTTAGCGTTGAAGATGCCCTAACAAACTAAATAAGGATGAAAAAGAAAAAAAACAAGTAAAAGCTCGAGAAACGGCAGAGCTTTTTGGCACGTCCGTTCATCGCCACTCTACCAACTCCAGGCCCTACGTAGGGAGAATGCCACAAGAGCGCTCCATCCATTGCCCCTTGCTTGGACCCCCTTGTGAACGGACAAAAGGCCTTTTCTCACGAGTGCACGTGGTTTTGGTCGTATCGTCTCTCTTTCCTGCAGCCACACGTTGTTCACGCCACACGCTCAATTTGGAGAACAATCCTTGAGCCAGCTGGAACAATATGCATACGGTCAAGCAGTACGTAGAAGGCACTATGGTGGATTACAACGATCATATCTAGTTTCCTTTTTTTTTTTGCATCGGAATCATCATATCTAGTTAGACATGCCCCAAGACCGATCGCGACATATACCATTAGAGATATCCAAGAGTTGATTCTAGTTGATAGGGAGATTTCGTTTACGCATATTAACCGCAGCCAAAATAAGGTTAGTGCTGGCCCCGTGTCGTCCCCCGCGGGCGGCCCGGGCGCAAGAACCCTAGCCGCCTTCCCCATATCCCATCTCCTCCCCTCCCGCCGCCGGGCAAAGCCCGAGTTGTGCCGGCGGCGGTGGGACCTTCCCTCGCCTCCCTGGAGCAAGGCCGTGGGGGGCTCTTCTTCAGTCAACGGCGGACCTCGATGGCCTGAGCTCGGGCGGGACGCGCTGGCAGGCGATGGTGTGTGGTGGCGCTGGTGCTGGCCGGTGCAGGCTTGTCGCGGTGGAGCGCTGGTGCTGGCCGGTGCAGGCTTGTCGCGGTGGAGCGCGCGTGCTGGTGGCAGCGCGGCGTTCGCTTCGTGGCGGGTTCGGCCCGGTCAGATCTGTGCTGGCCGGAGATGGGGGTGGCGGCCGAAGCTCAGCAGGAGACATGGCGGTGCGGCGGGCCTGGTAGGAGTCGACAGCGAGGCAAGGGTGTGGTTGGCTGGTTGCGGCGCCGTTCGGTGGCAGAAGTGCGAGTCCGCGTCCAGTTGGGTGGAGTCGGCGCTGTGAGGCTCGGCCAAGATGGAGTCTTGGCGAGCAGCGAGCGGCCGACCTCTTCTATTCGGCGTGATGAGCAGGGATGCTCCTCTGATGGTGCAGTCTGGCTTTGTCGAGATGCGGGTCCAGTCGTCGCAAGGCTGTCCCTTGGAGTGGGTGATGGCTGTTGCGGGCGGCCTGGACTTGCCGGAGGTGCAGTGAGACTGTTGTTCCTGTCCAGGCGGGGCGTTGATGGCGTGGCTGGTGTTCTTCTTGTTGTGTGTCCGGTCGATGGCCCTCGGCTTGGCGGCTACGTTGGCTAAGTGCTGCGGTGGCGGCGGTGTGAAGCTTCTGGGATGGTGTTGCCCAATTCTAGATGGTGTGGTGAGGTGCGACGCGCGGATGAAAATTTTGCACGGCTTCCGTCGGGCCGGCGGCGATGGCACCCGCGGATGTCATTCCCCTCCTTGGAGGCGTCGTCATGGCGTGCTCGTCACCTCCCTCACTTGCCTGGAGTTGTGGTTGTCTCCGGGCGAAAGCCTCGATCGGTTGGATCGGCACAATGGCGGCGTCTTCGACGTCGTTCCTCTGTTGGGAGCATTGTGTTTGGAGACATGGCCGGCTCCTCGTAGCTCTCCTCCGGTGTTCGCCGCTGTCCTCCTTGATCCTCTGCGCCGCTATGTACGCCCGTTGCCGGTGTGTCCAAGATGGTGTCTTTCTCAGATCGGATCGAGTCCTACCACCCACTTGCCACTTTCTCTTAGGCGATAAGAGTGGATGGTGCGTCAACAAGTGAAGCTTTGCGGAAGTTTGTGTTCTTCGGAGATGTCCGACATCGGTTGAGACGCGGTGTTGAGTTTCGATTAGGATAAGTCCTTTGTGTTGTAGCTTGCTTTGCGGTGTTGTGTTCGGGTGTGGTGCTGTGCTATGCTCGTTGTTCGCAGCGAGTGTAGTTTCTTGTAACTCAAATTCTGCCTTCTATAAAGCTATGGTACATCAAGGCGTACTCTC
Organism: Triticum aestivum; assembly: GCF_018294505.1. Taxonomy (NCBI): domain Eukaryota; kingdom Viridiplantae; phylum Streptophyta; class Magnoliopsida; order Poales; family Poaceae; genus Triticum; species Triticum aestivum. The sequence goes on along the minus strand of NC_057808.1, from coordinate 297,168,861 downwards.
GAAAAAAATAAGGTTAGTCACCATTTGGCGGCCCTATGGGCGCAGTACCCATTGCAGGGCAGTATGGTAGGAGGGGTACGAGCCAAAAAGTCACTTTGGAACTAGGGTGCATTGGAGCCCACGGTTTTGAATATTTGTGTGGATGATGACTCACCTTGAGCAATACAAAATCTCCATCCTCCTGAAAAAAACAAAATCTAGTTAGACATAGTTGTATTCTGGATTTTATTAGCTCTTTTATGATCCATTTTTGAAAACTAATATCAGGAAAGATACAACTTTGTGTTTGAGTATAGCTGAGCCGAGTCACGAGCTACTCGTTAGGTTGAGAGTTTCGAGTTAAAATTCCAGCCCTACAAACACCACAACTGGGAAGTACAAAGAATTTCATTGATGTGAGAGTTGGTGTGCTACCGGAAGAGAGGTGGCGGTTTACAGGCTTCTATGGAGAGCCTAGATGGGAAGATAAGCACCTATCATGGGCATGTCTCCGTGGTCTATACACCAATAATCAATGTTGGATTGTCGCTGGAGATTTTAACGAAATCCTTTATTCGCATGAGAAGGAAGGGGGAGCACCCCATTCGGGTACGTATGATGCAAGACTTTCGCGATGCTTTGGTTGACTGTGAGCTGGAAGACATGGGTTGCTCAGGTGACCAGTTCACCTGGTGGAGGAGAAGACTCCGCAAACGACTGGACAGAGTGGTGTGTAACAGTGGTCTACATGGTATGTTTCCTAATGCCCGTGTGACCAATGCACTGCACATCAAATCTGATCACAGGCCGCTAGTATTCGGTTGACAGATGCTTGGGAGAAGGCGGCGAGCTTGACATCCCTTGTCGAACGTACAACTTTTATACATGTGGATCTTCGCACATGGGACAGAGAGGTACTGAGACCTCTGTATCATCGTCTCAAGAAACTAAAGGAGGAGATGGAAGCTTTGTGGTTGGGGCCACTTAATGATGAGCCGACAGACCGACAAAGGGAGTTGCTTATTGAGATTGAGGAAACAATAGAGAAGGAGGAAATTTATTGGGTCCAGGGAAAAAGGGCCAATTGGTTAAAGTATGGTGATCGAAACACGAACATTTTCAATAATTTTTGCACGGCCAGAAGGAAAAACAAACTTTATTTGCTGGCTTATGGATGAAAATGGGAATTCGAGAGAGGATAATAAGGCAATGAGAATCTTGATAGATGCATACTTCCAGAACCTTTTCACTTCTTAAGTGGCGGGCCCGAATGTTGAGGTTTGGAACAAGGTTAAACCGAAAGTTTCCCCTTATATGAATGAGGCTCTATAGCACCTTATACTACAGAGGATGTTAAGTGTGGTTTGTTCAGTATTGGTGACTTAAAAGCATGGTTAATAACAAAAATTGGCACCGGGATGATCTGGTTAGAGAAGTATTACATGCAGTTAATCCCGGTGTAAATTCGAAGGGTTGGAGTACTACCACAATCGGTCTCATTCCAAAAGTTGATTCACCGGAAAATGTTTTTCAGATTAGACCTATTATTCTTTGTAATGTGGTCTATAAAGTCGTCACAAAAATGTTGGCAGCGAGGCTAAAAGTATTTCTCCGAGAGATCATTAGTGAAAATCAAAGTGCCTTTATCCATGGGCAAACTATAATTGATAATGTTGTTGTGTATGAATGCCTACGCATTATGAAGAAGAGAAGAAGAAGGGTAAGGTAGGCTCATCTGCAGTTAAGCTTGACATGGATAAGGTTTAATTAGGATCGTGTCGAATTGGTGTTCCTAAAAGCCATTTTGATCAAGCTGGGATTTGACAATAGATGGGTTCAGCTTATTATGGCATGTCTCCTCGGTTGAGTATAAAATGTGTTCTAAATCAAATGAAACACAACCATTCAGTCCAACAAGAGAGTGAACCCTTGTCTCATTATCTGTTCTTGCTATGTGCCGAAGGTCTCTCTGCTTTGATTGCTCGTGAGAAGGGAAGTGGAAATCCCGCGAGGTTTAAGGCTTGCTGTGACTTGCCTGTTTATTTCTCACTTGTTATTTGTTGATGACTCTCTTATCTTGGTGAGGGCAGATGCCGCTAGCGCCAACACACTGGGGAGTATTTTCGATGATTATTGTGTTGCATCTAGTCAAATGGTTAGTGTTGCCAAATCTTCTATATTTTTCAGCCCCAATACAAATGTTGATGACAAGGTGGAGTGGAGTTTACCAAATTCTAGATATTATGACAGAATCCCTATTAGATAAGTATTTGGGACTCCCTTCTATATATGATTGGGGTGGATCGTGTGGACTGTTTCAAACATCTAGTCGAGAGAATATAGAAAATTGTGAATGGTTGGAAGGAGAGGACCCTATCTTATGGTGGTAATGGTTAGTGTCGCTCTGATTAAGGCGGTGGCTCAAGCCATCCCACAATATGCGATGAGCGTGTTCAAATTTCTAAAGAAAGCATGTAAGGAAATCACTGATGCCGTATCGCACTATTGGTGGGGTGGCGGAGAAGACCAATGTAAAATGCATTGGTTTGCTTGGTGGAAGATGTGTGTCCTAGAAAATAGAGGTGGTATGGTCTTTCAAGATATTAATAGTTTTAACCTTGACATGCTTGCTAAACAGTGTTGGAGACTTATTAACCAGTTTTACTCATTATGTGCAAGGGTCCTGAGATCTAAATATTACCCTGGAGGTGATATCCTTAACTATGAGCTGAAAAGGGGTTCTTCTTATGTATGGCAGAGCATATTTGCAGGGATTCAAACATTCAAGAAGGGTTGCATCTAGAAAGTTGGCAATGGTTTTAAAATAAACATATGGGAGGATAGTTGGATACCAAGCAGTTGTTCTAGACGTTCCTGTATTGTTTTAGCGGAGACTGGTGCTCTTATGGAGGGCCTTAAATTGCTTTTGAATATTGGATGCAATTCTACACTTATTCAAATGGACAATCTAGTTGTGGTGGAAGCCCTAAAGTTGAACATTGGGCATTCAATGACTGCAACACCTATACTTGATGAATGTTGGAGCTAACTACGGGAGTTTGGGAAGGTTCTTATTAAGCATTGTAATAGAGAGTCTAATCAGTGGCAGACCTAGACCATGACCCATGGGGGTGCCAACCTTACACTCACAACAAAAATGTCATATATAACCTTAAAAATTATCAGTTTAGCATTTTTTAATCCTATAATACACATAAAATTAGACAAACTATGGGGGGTGTCAGGGCACCCACTGGATCCGCTAGTGAGTCTAATATGGCAGCTCAAGTGCTCGCGCAGCAGGGCCGTGTTGATCCACCGTCTGTGTGGTTGGACGCACCTCCAATTTTCTTTCTAGCTTTTTAGCAAACGATGTAACTATTATTTGATAGAGAGAATTCCTTATTTGACCCTTTCTTAAAATTTGCTTCCTTTTTTAAGAAAGGGCCAAATAAGGAATTTTCTCTATTTGATATTAGTAAAGCTAGTCATGAAAGCCTTTCCTAGAAAAACTTGTAAAAGTCTTCACCTTGCTTGCTGGACGGTTGGATGTGCATGGCGCCATCGCTCGCCGCTCATCGTCAGCTGGACGACTCCTAGAGACACGGACAAGATTGCACGGCTAAGGCGCCGTGGGGGCGGGGCCACCTGAAACTTTGTTCCTTCCCACGTGGTGGTGCTCGGCAATTTTGTCAAATTCTGTAGGCTGTTGTCCATCACCCACTCCAGCATGGCAGCATCACCGTCTCCGGCTTGTGCTTGTTCCTTTGGATTTTGCGGACAGGACCCTACTGCCACCGGACTAACACGAGGGGGCCCCTGCCATGCTAGGCCAACATTTTTGCATCCACACCAAATCCGCAGCACCGCTAAGATAAGAAGGATCTGATTGGCAAAACAGCAGATATGCTTATGGAAACACCATTTACCCGACGCGCCAGCGCCAAAAACATAGCAGTCGTAGAATTTTATAATCATTCCATAAAGAAGAAAACTGAAAAAAAAATCCTATGATTCGAGGCTTCTCGCCCACAAACTGGAGTGAAGCCAACTGACTGAACTGAGTGACAGGAGGATCACAAGATCTCTGCGGCCGGACCATGTGAGTTCCTGTCAAATCACCCGTACTAACATGCGGAGCTACAGAGACAAGGGAATTAAGAGGAGGTTCCCAGCAGAGCTTTATCATGCTAGCCTCCGCACATCCGATCAAGAGAATTAGATGGACGGTCCAGATGGAGCGAACCTCGATCGCTGGAATCCGGATGCAGAGTTTCATTCCCCGCGAGATCGCACTGGGATCCCGATCCGGTGCGCATCCCGATCTGCAAGAGGTAAAAATACACGTGCTACAAGCACGTGAGACAGCGCGAGGAAGGCAAGTGCTACCGGCTCGAACATGGACCTGAACCTGGAGCAAGTAATCATCAAGACAGTTCTGGCAAATAAGAAACTATACCTGTATCTGTCTGTCAGTCTTCAGTTGCTCAGCCACTTCTCACGGCCATCTCCATTTAATACACGCCTTCCGCAGAAAATTCAGAGTTCATTGAATGCGAGATCCAATCCAGCCACAGAGAACATGAAGAGCACACCCCGTCGTGTAGGAGAGCAATGTGTAGGACGTACGAGCAGTTAAATTCACAAGATTGTATTACCAATGAGCACACCCCGTCGTGGGTGTTCACAGCAATACAAAAATGCATTTATTTTGCAACAAGACCGCCAGAATTGACAAATCTGACATTTTTTGCATACTCGAAGCACGAAAAAAGAAGACTCTGTTCAGACCGTAACCACATACAGTAGAAGTGCTCCAGAGAAGATCATGGCTGCAGCAGGACAAAAGAGTGAGTCAGCTCCATGCTGGCGAGCTGCACCGCGTACTACGCGTCTACCCAATCAATATGGTGTTCTGCAGATCAGATAACCAGTGGATGGATGCTCAAAGAGGTCTGAAACATGAGAATTTCAAAGTGAAACATAAAAGTTGCTACCAAGGATTTCACACTTTTACGTGTTGACCCAGAAAATCATGAATCCTTATCCCCAGGACAAGCAAACCCCGATCAATCATCTCAGCTTTCCTGGAAAGGGACATGCACATCATGTAGTAGTGCGTAGTAGTAAAAGTGAGCACAGGCCAGGGATCTGGCATCTCCATTATTAAAAGGGCAGCACGGCAGCAACTAGGCAGCCGTATTCATGCTCTTCGGTTTTCGTTTGGAATGAACTTAGATCTACACTCCAGCCGCTAAACCCGCCATGAATGATGCAGCAACATGACCAGAGTTGCAACAACACATGCTGACATGCATGCATGGGTATCAGTACTACAGCTTTATAAATTTTGATGAATCTGGAAGAATGAAAGATGGCATACTTTGATCAAGCCTGGTGGTGGACTGGATCCGATCTTGGGAGTGCTCCTTGTAGGGTTAGCTTATCACCACCATACACTATACTGGCATAATTATCACATGCAGTGCAGAGATCATCTTTCCAGGATGCAGAATCATTCATAAGCATGCTGTAAATGTCCATGGCACTCAGAATATTATATACCTTTTCTTCATCGCCTGCCTTTTGTGCTGGCCATGGCATTGCGTTCTCTCTCCGGGCTTTTGAGTGTCTTGGATGCCCGCTACCTCCCTGTCACCGTCAAGAATGGAGCACGAGAAACATGCCTGCAAGGAAAAGCTTCATGAGATGCGTACCAAAATTTTGCACCACAAACTTTTGTTACACTTCCCTACAAGATTTTCGACCTATCTATCTTGTTCACATGCCCTTGCAGATTGAGATGACAAGACCACTCCACATCAGACAAACCTTCATGACAAGGATGTCTACAAGTCGCAACTGTTGCAGGATGGCAAGACACTGCATTTCCTTCTCCGGTTCTCCACCACCCATGAGTGACAATGCTATCCACATTGGCCGTGATACTCACTCCAGTGCATGTAAATAAACACAGTAAAATCTTGAGAAGCACAGATTCAAATCCCTAATAGTGATGAAAATATGTTGTGTGAATAACAGAGAGGAATCCAACAGGTACGGGCAGCACAGAGGCCAGTATGTACCTCACCCTGTAGCAGGAGCATCAGCCAAAACTGACTGCAGTTGAACACCTGGAAAGCAAGGACAATAATGCAGCCTACACATCGGCACAGCTTAAGCTGAGCTTCTTGGCCTCATTAGTAAGCAGTACCACCCGTGATCCCTGTGAATGATGCTCCACGCTAGGCCTGCGGTGGACATGGTGCACGGATTGATCAAAGCAGCTACAGTGATGTAGTGATGTGGGCCTCATTTCTCTGCACAGTTGTATTTCGAGCTCGATTGATTTATTTTGGATCTTTGTTCTTCCCATCCCATGGATTACTATTGTTGCATGTGCTAGTTCCACTATTTTCTGATAAGCACCTGAAGGCAATGTTTTTTGGCATTTCTGATGCAAGAAAGATCAACGAGCAACTTCTTGCGCTTGTAAGCCTGCCAGCAAGGTAGAGATCCTGTTTGTAGTCTCGGTGGTTTCTAAAGTAGTAGCATCTAACAAAATCCAATTTAGGGGCGTCGGTTCTCCCCGTGATTGCACTGGATACTGTCCACAAGATGTTCTGTGCAATGAGGCAAAAGCTTCACTTCACATGGTCTAATTATATGTTGTCTATAAATTGGAGGCTAAGAGGTGTGAAATGTTCCCAGCAGGCCTGCAACCCCTGCATGGTGCTCTCAAAGTTTCAGTTCCTGGAACGAGGAAATCCCCAGTAACCAATTAGCTCATCTTAAGTACCTTGCCCATATCCACAATCCAAATATCAGCTTATCTTAAGCACCTAATATCCATAACCACAATCCACATATCAGCACTGCTGCTATGTGGAAGGCGAGTGGTTCTGTGAGACTGTGACAGCCACATACATTCATTTCAGGTGAGAACAGATTTGATCTTGTCCGAATTTTCTTTCTTTCTTTCTATTTATATCAATATAAGATAAGAAACACATTATAATCATGGTATGAAGAATATCCAGTGTTTTGTACGACCAGATGAAGCTATACAAGGAAAGATCGAGCCATTAGGATACCCACAATTAAACATGCTTATACGGGGTGCTTACAGAGGGACAGTATAACCACATCATCATGTACCCAAGTAAGAAGCATAGGTGCTTCGGTAATTGTATTTTCTATTGGTTAGAGGTAGTTATACACACAAATACCTGTTAAACACAAGCGTCGATTCTACAAAATTAGTAACTTAGCAGCTCTCCTAGATGGCAAGAAAAGATAGGTATTTTGTTCACCTCTCCAAATATCGGGATCGGTTAGGCTGGATATTCCGGTAGTTCTTACCTTCTGCTTGTGGCTCGAGGAGCCACCGGTGCAGGCCATGGTGACGGTGGCCGGTGATGGCAGAGAGTAGTGGGCGAAGTGGTGGCGGCGCTTCCCACCAGCACTGCACTAACCCTAAATCGGTAGGGGATGTAGGTGGGGTGTACGGCGTTGCGACGAACCTCGTGATGCAAGCTGCCAGCCCCCACCTCTTTATATAGTGCAGGTGACAGGGGCCCGTCAACCATAGTGGGTTGAGCGCCCCCGATCAGGGCACAGATCTAAGGGCCCGGTGGGCCGTTGGGCCCACACGGTGGAGATCATCCTAACATTCTCCCCCTTGATCTCAACTTTTACTTTTGACCTTATACTTTTACTTTACTCATTTCATAACAGATCAATACATAGAACATGTTTCATCGTCACAGCTCAATTGCCGATAGAATCAGACAGCCACAACGTACCTCTCTGTTTTGAAACAAATTCTTTAACCTTGGGCCCTTTTATTGTCCGAAAATCTTAGACTATACCATAAAACCCATGTCGACTGTGTGGTCTTTGAACACACTGGGTGGTAAGCCTTTAATAAGCAGATCTGCAAACACTTGTCTGTTGCTTTTATGCTTCAAGCATTTCTACATAATTCCAGACTTTCTCCTTTACAACGCATAACTCTGTGTCAGTGTGTTTGGCATCAACACTTGACTCGTTGTCATAGGAGAGAAAAACTTAAAATGGTTATCGATGTTGTCAACCATTATTAACTCCGGGTACAGGTCTCCTTAACCATTTTTCCCGTCCCTCAGCCTCATATCAAGCTATAAAATATCTTTGCATCACATTGATGATAATTTCATTCTTTGGAGCTTTTCCACACAAAAACCTCCAAGTATGAAAGTTAGCGACAATTGTGGATTTCGCTATACATTTCACAAGTCCTGTCTTTATACTCACAATCTTTTTAGAGCACTTATTTCTTTCAGCATGAGGCCGATATCTTTGACTCCATTCCAGTGATCTATATATGGACTGGACATTGCCAAAACAACCCGAATACGTGAATTGTGTCAGGATAATATATTGAGCTTCCAACAGCTGAAGCATATGGTATCATATCCATTTTCAATCTTTTCTCATCAACTTTTGGAACACCATAGTTTCCAGTTCCATTACCCTTGACTATAAGAACAGGCGTAGGTTTTCTCACATGCCTACTTTAGAGACCTTTGTTAGCATGTCCATGCGACATTCCTAATACCCCATTTTATTCTTTTCTTGGTGAATCTTGATATTTATAACAAGAGACACTCTGAGAAATGCAATTTTGAACTTTGAGGACAAGAACTTCTTTTCTCCACCTGAAGTAGATTGACATCACCACTAGCAAGTAGGACGTCATCCACATGCACAGGATTGGGAAATGAATTTCCCATTCTATAACTTGCATGAATACAATTGTCCTTCCATTTTCTTTAACCCAAAATATCATCTGATTCTTTAAACTTTAAATGCAACTGTCTAGAGACTTGCTCTAGTCCATAAAAAACTTCTTGAAGCAGTATCCCTTGTGTTCTATACATTCATCTGATGTAACTCAGATCATGATGTCGGTCATGATGTGCCACTAACACTCATTGTAATTTGTTCATTCTCTTTGCACAAAATCTTTCGATTCAAGTCGCGCTTTACACCTTTACATATTTCCTTTGGAGTCACATTGACCTTGTAGACCTTTTACAGCCTACTGTTTATGCTCCATTGGAAATTACTTATGAGTCCCAAACATTGTCGGGATTCACCAATTTTATTTCATCTCATATAGTCTCTTATCATTTGGACAAACAGAGACACTTCTCTAAGCTCGATTGAGCGCTTTAAATGAGGTGGGATCAACCTTGATTTGAATTTCACTAACATAGACTTTATAGTAATCAGAAGTATCTGATTTTCTCATTCCTTGAGACCATCTATGTCTCAGGTACTGGCACTTCTTTCATATGGGGCTGTTGTTGCTCTGCCAAGAGGCAAATTAATTCTATAGTCTTTTATTTCCAAGAGGCAATAGGTTTTACAGGGACCTGTGTCACAAGATCCATGTGTACTCATTCATCCTTTATAGAGCTAACATCAGGTGTTGTATAGGTCATACAACATGCTCCCCCAGATTACTCCATCTCCACTAAAAATGGCGTATCTTTAAACTTTATTATTTGGGTTTATTTTGTTAAAACTTTCTTCTTTATGACACTTTAAGCACCGTCTTAGTATTCCTTAGTCTGTTTTCAGAACTGTAAAAGATCCAGGAATACAACTATTTCTTTTCTTTAGGAGTATTAATATGACCGTCGTACTCCCCCAGACGATCACATTCTTCATTAATGGATATCTCATATTTCTTTCTCCCCCTCGAAATGTGTTAAAAACTTTTCTGCCACAATTTCGAAAAACCATTCACAACTCTTGTGAATTGAGGAAACTTTGAGTATCTACTTCATTTACCTGATTACTTCATATGTAATGAAGTTATCTGTTAACTGGTATGGGAGTACTTTTTCCTTATTCCTCGTTCCATTTCGGAAACTCAAAAGAGTTCTTTATCATTAGTACTTTTGCAAGTCACACTTGCATATCATTCTTATCTTTAGGTTCGTCTGTAACTTTTATTCTCTTTGGATTTATTGAGTGCTTAATGACCGTTACACATAAGGTGTACGGTCGATACTAGGAAAGCATAATAGCTACTCCATACTTTTCTCCCAGAGTGGGACACATTAAACGCACACGAGTCATCGTATCTTTCTCCTGTCATACAGGATAAGTCCCTACATTTCTCCTGCCATACAAGATTTTTGACATAATACTATGTCAACTTTACCCAGTTACGCAGGTATTTTCCCAGACTTTTCCCACCATGCGGGTTTTATCATAATCATCTTTTCCCGCTATGCGGGTAATTCCCTGTAAGGGACATAAATGCCAGAATTGGCTCTTTTGACTGCATATTCAATCATCAAATTCAGAAAATAAATCCGAATGCTCTTTGACACACATGCTTGATCCGACGTTGGTCAAATTAAACACGCATGTTGCTTGGTTCATCTCAAAATGATCTTCATAGAGAGTACATGAAAAACATTCGTCAACCAAGACTCTCAATGATCTATCTCTTTTCTTTTCTTAGATTAATGTCCAAGAATCCTTTTCTTTTGAAGCCATTCTTTAGAGAGAACATACTCCCTCATGTTATGACCTTTCTTGGTCATATTTCGGGTCACAAGTACCCAGCCATTCTCTTTCATGAATGAAAGCATGGAAAACTTTAGCCTGAGAAAAATTAGCCAATAATCAACAATAATGAGCATAAAAATAACCCCATGTTGGTCTGGTTAAAAACAAATATGCACATTAAACTTCAAAAAAATCTTTTATATTCTAAATCACCGTTGGGCAGAATTAGAATAAAACATCATCCTTCTACAATAATTCCATATCACCGTTGGGCGGAAATGGAAATAATGCATATAACTCATAATCAATGTGATGATAGTATTTTTATTAAAAAACTTTACTAAGAAATAATCATCATCATCAACTTTATTGCAGTGGGAACAAGAAATATACATTTCAAGAGGACTTCTTGATCTTTATCTGTTCTATGAAAATTGATCACTTTGATACAAAATTTATCAAAGATTTAAGCTTTGAACATAAGACACATAGAATTATAGTACTGTTATCATCAACGTTGGTCAGAAAATAACAATACCATATTTTAACTTTAAAACAAATGTCTTTCTTTTGTCATAGCGGAAACTATCTTCATCTTATTTCACCCACAGGGGAAAAACATCGCTAAGAACAGTTCTTCCTATTAAAATTTCCAGTTGGTTCCAATTTAATTGGAGGATAAAACTTTTACTTTGCAGCGGAAACTTTACAATATTCTATTCAGAAACAATTCTATACTCTTTTACTCTCTAAGCAATTTTAACCGGTTGGTTCAAAATTGCATTAGAGAAACAACAATTTAATCTTTTACTTTAGTTCTATTCACTTTTAAAAGAACAATTTTTATTTTGCAGCGGAAAACATGAATAAAAATTCATGAACCTTTTCTTTTCAAAAAAAAATCTTTGACCAAATAAAAAATTCATGAACTTTTTTTATAAAATTCATGAACATTCTTTTTCTGAAAATTTTCTATTTTTATTTTCAGAAACTTTTTCTGTTTATTGTCTATTTTCTAAACAAAAAATTTTGTTGGAATTTTTTTGCATAGAAAAACTATTTTAAATCTGCCCAAAAAATGGACAAATACTTTTAAAACGCGAAAAATCGGCAGCTTAGCCGCTCTGTTCTTCGGCCCAGCCTGCTGAGTGGCTGCGGCCTCGGCCTAGCGCGGCCTAGCCGCCGAGCCCCTCTTTCGGCCTAGCAGCCCACCTGAGCCGGCGCCACTCGATCCTGGTCATCGAATAAGATCCGACGGCCACCCGTGCCGATCGGACGAACAAAACGGGGCTCCAGCCATCGGGGTTAACCCTAGCGCTCATTCCGCCCCCCACGCGCCTCTCTCTCGCCCGCTCCTCTCTCGCCCGAACGCTCGGTTCAGGCTCCTCGAGCAATGCCGGCGCGGCGAGCCAGGGCGGAGCGGCGAGCCAGGGAGGCACTTCGATCAGCCAGCGCCCCCTCCCCCTCCCCTCCCCTCCTCCGTTTCCGATAGAGAGACAGAGAGACGCAGCGAGGGCCCCCCTTCTCTTTTCCGCGTGAGAGAGAGGAAGAGGAGCGCGGCAACTTTGCGCCGTGGCCATCCTCCTCGCCGGTCGCGCGTCCTCCCTTTGCGGCGAGCGCGCCGCCGTCGAGGGATTTGGCCACGGTGGTTACCCCCATCCTTTTTTTTCTCGGCGAGCAGTGGCCTTTGCCCCTCTCGGGGTGGAGTTCTTCTTCCCGAATCCTCGGCATGCCGATGCGATTCGGGATCGAGAGGAATGGCGTGGCCATAACGGCGGCGCAACTTTTCCGGTGAGGCCCGAGGCCTTTCTCCGGTGATTTACTTTGCCCTGTCTAGGGTTCTTGGGGGGAGGGAGGGATCTTTCTTTTTCTGTGTAATCTTTGTACCGAAAAATCTTAGCCTAGCATGGCCTGATACCATTGTTAGATCCGTCGGGATCGGTTAGGCTGGATATTCCGGTAGTTCTTACCTTCTGCTTGTGGCTCGAGGAGCCACCGGTGCAGGCCATGGTGACGGTGGCCAGTGATGGCAAAGAGTAGTGGGCGAAGTGGTGGCGGCGCTTCCCATCAGCACTGCACTAACCCTAGATCGGTAGGGGATGTAGGTGGGGTGTACGGCGTTGCGACGAACCTCGTGATGCAAGCCGCCAGCCCCCACCTCTTTATATAGTGCAGGTGACAAGGGCCCGTCAACCATAATGGGTTGAGCGCCCCCGATCAGGGCGCAGATCTAAGGGCCCGATGGGCCGTTGGGCCCACACGGTGGAGATCATCCTAACACACAGATGCTTTAAGACTTGAGATCACATAAATGAATCGCTCATTCCCACTTAATGCGAGTTGGGCACTAGTAATCAGGTCAAGGACTTAACTTGGAAGTTGGAACCCTGAAGCACATGGAAATGCAGAGCTGATAAACCTCATAATAAACAGGAATAGATGGACAAATGATATACGATTATATCTCAAACATATTAACAATTGCAAATAATGGTAGTTCTGTGAATCTCTGACCCAATCAAAATTTATCTATCGATTTTTGAGAAACAGGCTATCATATCCTTTTTGCAGTAATCCTACCAGGAAGGGTGACTGGCCAATCAAAAGCGCTAGTTGCAAAAAAAAAATCTATGTTAAGCAGATTGTTAGATGACTTAGCAAATCATTTATCATTACTTGAACCATTGAGTTCATCTTGTTGTAGAAAAGACAATTAAGCATGGAAGCTACCTGCAGGGCTGCAAAAATATAGGCACAACAATGAAATGAAATGACTCGGTGACTATCTATGACCATGTTATACGATGAAAAAATCCTTCAAGTTATTTAACTAGTTACTCAGGTATATGTATGTACTCATACATCCTTTCAACACTTCCATTCACTTTGACACAACAATTGTCTGCTAGGTCGGGATATCAGCCAACGATTACGAGTCGACTAGTCTATGAGTTGCAAACTGGCTGTCGACTCGGTTTCTCGTGTAGACTGCTTGTACGAGTCGAGCCAGTCATCGACCGACTAGTCTAGACTAGTCGACATGTTCGAGTCGAACGACTCAAAAAATTGGGGGAGTATAAATACGATGCCTCATCCCGCGGGAGACCTAATCCTTTCTTTCCCCTCCTCACCTGGACGCGCCGCCGGCTGCTGGACGCGCCCGTCGAGCCCTCCTCGCGCCGCCGGCCGCTGGACGCCCGCCGCCGCGGATCTAAAGCTCCACCGTCGCCGGCCCCACGTCGCGGATCTGAAGCTCCACCATCGCCTTCGTCTCGCGCCCCTCCTGCTCCTTCGTCTCGCGCCCCTCCTCGCGCCGCCGGCCCCTCGTGCTCTTCTCCTCTTCAGGCAGGTGAGCCTCAGTGCTGCTCTGCCTCGCTGCTGGACTGCTGGTGCTGCTCTGCCTTGCCCCTCCTTTCTCCTCCTCTTTCTTCTTGGCTTGCCGCTGCTGTTGCTCTGCTCCACTGCTGGACTGCTGGTGCTGCTCTGCTTGCTGTTGGTGCTGCTCTGCTCGCAGATAGACTGCTGGTGCTGCTGTGCTTGCTGCTAGTTGCTGGTGCTGCTCTGCCTCAGTGACTCCACTTTGCTTGTTTCAATTGTATACTGTACTTGTATACTTATATAGTGTAATACTACATACTACTACTAGATATTATTAGTTATGTACTGTAAGTTCAGTGCTACAGTACCATGTCGACTAGTCTCGCACTAGTCTAGACTAGTCTATGAGTCTCAACCTTGAAACGACTCGTCGACTCTTCGACTCGTAAACGTTGATATCAGCACACTAACCAGTCTAACCTGCTATTTCCACACACCAAAAAAGAAAACTAACCTGCTAGTGACCTTAGCACATTTTTATGGTAAAAAAAAACCCTTAGCACATCTAATTACAGAAAAGCTTTCACTAAATTCCCTTACGAGAGTGGCACTGTGTACTGCAATGGTGTTAGTTTATCTGTAATCCAATTTCAGTTCCAGTTTAAAAAGTATAAATCATGTTCATAATCAATAAACAGTCTGCTCTGCTCTATTTATTTTTACGAGTGATGCCTTCTATAATTTTCCCACTTCATAAATTTATCGATGAAGGTTTGGCACCAAACATTTCTCTGTTGAAAGATTTGATGCCATGTCAGATCCAGTGGTTTCTTCTAACATTTCTATGTATGCAAGCTCTACTAAGACACTTTGTTTTCCATTTTTTAAAAATGTTCGCATTTTTTTTTGGAAAATGTTCGCATTTTCAAAAAGTTGTTCATAGTTTCGAAAAATTTACTAGTTTTCAATCTTGTTCCTTTTTTCATTTTTTTAGATTCCCAAAAATGTTCTAGTCTTTACAAAGTTGTTTTATTGTCAAAAGCATTGGCTTTTGTGAAAAAGAAAAATTCTGTTCAAAATTTCAAAAATGTTTATATAATCTGATTTCGACAACAAAATTTATGTACTGGTGTGTGTAGGGACGTGCTTGACTCACGTTAGCTTGAACTTGGGCTTCCAGTATTTGTGCGTATTGGCGAGCCAGTCTGAACGTGGG
Source organism: Triticum aestivum (assembly GCF_018294505.1). NCBI lineage: Eukaryota > Viridiplantae > Streptophyta > Magnoliopsida > Poales > Poaceae > Triticum > Triticum aestivum. Next base: position 297,153,779 of record NC_057808.1, on the reverse strand, counting down.
CTTCCAGTATGCTCCCTGCGTATATGCGGAAAAAAAAGAGTCAATTGCACCGGTGGTGCTTGAACTTGCCGCAAACAGTCACTTTGATGCTAGAACGTGTGGCATATATTGAACTGGTGCAAAAACATGACTTGGACGTGTAAACACGGTGCAAATCACGTTTGGATACGAAACAATGCTGACTAGGCATGCCAATGTGGCATCTGTCAGTGACGGGAAGGCGGAGCGGAGTGCGTGTGGCCTTTGTTTTTACAAAACACCCCTTGAATTGGCATATTATTTTTTTCAGCTCTACGAGAGGTGGGTGTTAGTGAAGTATGAAAATTAACGAAAAATGAAGCTCCTTTGTCTCGAATCCTCGACCATTCCGTGCACAGTAGGACGTGGCCACTACAACTTATAGTATTCACGTAACGAAATGGATAAAAAAATTAGTGGTGTCACAAAATGTATAAGTACACTTAGTGTAGGGGAACGAACATGCTCGCGGAGCTGAAATGCACTGTGATGAATGCGGATGCGGCTCATTTGCACCTTTTGTTTTTTAGAAATTTGTAAAAGGTTATAATCTCAGTAATAAAAATAATGTTTGATTATTCGTGTCGTATAAATATTATACATACTAACTGAATAACTTACGTTTCATAATTGTTCATGTATTATTTTAAAAATATTCATATATTTAAAATAATATTCATGAATTACAATTTTTTGGATAATTAATAACAATACAAGTATTTTAACATTACAATTCCAAAGTATTTTTTTAATTATACAAACATTTCCATAATTATATGCACATTTTAATAGTTCAATGTTTGTAAAAATAAATATTCATAATTTAAATTTAAATTTTCATAGGAATATTCATTTGTGGCTAATGTTTAAATTATATAATATTTTTGAATATAAATCACGAGTGAAAATTAATTCCGCATGAATGTTTGTATTCATCATTTTGTATAATTTAAATATAAGTTACAAGTGTATATTTTTTGTATCCATTAAATATTTAATTAATAAATATTTAAATGTCTGTAAACCAAACATTTGTATGATACATGTGTGTATTTAAATAATTTTATTTACTAATCATTGTTCGTATATAATATATGCACATTATTTTTATTACTTACGTTCTACAAACGTATTAAAAAGTTAGTGCATGCAAAATGTGCCGCGCTATTTGCAGCTCATAGAAGTCCCAGATGTGTGCTCCTTGTACTATATTAAGGACTGTTATCAGTATTTCTCATTGCAAACGTGCATGGAGGAGTTGTTTGGCCGGCTAGCTATCCAGCAGTTGGTATTGAGTTCGACGGGCCCACGTGTCATAGAGTCAAAATGAAATGGCAGCTGACGTGTTGATAGGGGGCTTTTGTAAGAAATAAAATTTTTTGAGGGTGTTTTCGTAAAAAAGGGCTACAAACCTCCTCTACACCTTCCCGTCACTGGCACTGGGCTTCATGCCACGCTGGCGCACTAAGTCAGCATCAATTTCGTACCCAAATATAATTAGCACTGTATTTGCAGGTCCGAGCCAAGTTGCTGCACCAGTTGAATGTTCAATGTAGGAGTACACCGCAAGTTCTAGCCCAGCGCAGCGACTTCTGGAGTCCTCCAGCCAGCGCACGTGCCGTGCACCAAAAAATGGCCGAGGAGGGTAGGCACATCGCCGCCGGTGACCCCATCCGGCCGCCGCGGCTGGAGGATGCGGGCCTGGAGGACTGCGCGCTCCCGCCGGAATCCATCGCCGAGGCTTTCTCCCTTGCGGCGTTGGCCGTCTCCTCCCGCCTCCCCCACCTCTCCCTCTCTGAGGACGAGGACGAGGGAGATGACCCGCTTGCTCCTCGTGGAGGCTGCGTGGAGGACGCGGGATCCACCCGTGGGGCCATTCCCGACGCCCTTGTTGGCGCAGGGGGCGGCAGCGAGGGCGGCGCCGACGAGGTCGTGGTCGTCGGCGGCGGTGGCGGAGGAGGCAGCGACGAGGTGGTAGTCGTCGGGCGCGGAGACGAGGAAGATAGGGTTGTTGTGGTCGGAGAAGAGCTGGGGCAGGAGAAGCGTTGCGGCAAGGGAACCAGAGAAGGAGAGCGCCGGAAGGAGGAGGAGGAGGAGATGGTGGAGAAGGCCATCTTGCTGGAAGATTTCGCGTGAGCTTTCCTTTAGCCTGATGAGATATTTCCCTAGTACTTTGTTGTTTGTTTGACTTGTAATGTAGTGAATCTTCCTATATGGAAGGCAAGAGTGAATTTATCTCAGATGTAGTGTTTAATTTTAAGATCATTACTAATGTGGTGTTTGATTTTAAGATCAGATGACAGTATGTTAGTCTCTAAGTGGCAAGCTACTTAGCATCAATGGTATTCGATTTAGTGCACTGCTGATGATTGTTGTTGTTTTCCTGTTCAATTGTTCAAAGAACTTAGTGACAAGCTGCGAATGCAACATTATTGGCTCTCGTAAGGGAAAATGATGCAAATGTGATTGTGTCTGATATAATGTGTCTTAGTAGGGCTTGCAAACAGAGAAATGTTAGAAGAAACCACTGGATCTGACATGGCATCAAATCTTTCTACAGAGAAATGTTTGGTGCAGAAAACTTCCTCAATAAATTTATCAAGTGGGAAAATAATACAAGGCATCACTTGTAAAAATAAATAGAACAGAGCAGACTTTTTATTGATTATGAACATGATTTGTACTTTTTCAACTGGAACTGAAATTGGATTACAGATAAACTAATGCCATTGCAGTACACAGTGCTACTCTCGTGAGGGAATTTAGTGAAAGCTTTTCTGTAAAATAATTAGATGTGCTAAGGTTACTAGCAGGTTAGACTTTTTTTTGGTGTGTGGAAATAGCAGGTTAGACTGGTTAGTGTGCTCATATCCAGCCTAGCAGACAATTGTCGTGTCAAAGTGAATGGAAATGTTGAAAGGATGTATGAGTACATACATATAGCTGAGTGATTAGTTAAATAGCTTGAAGAATTTTTCATCCTATAACATGGTCGAAGATAGCCACTGAGTCATTTCATTTCATTGTTGTGTTGTGCCTATATCTTTGCAGCCATACAGGTAGCTTTCATGCTTAATCGTCTTTTCTACAACAAGATGAACTCAATGGTTCAAGTAATGATAGATGATTTCAGCTAAGTCATCTAACAATCTGCTTAACATAGATTTTCTTTCTAGCGCTTTTGATTGGCCAGTCACCCTTCCTGGTAGGGTTACTGCAAAAAGGATATGATATTCAAAAATCGATAGATAAATTTTAGTTGGGCCAGAGATTTACAGAACTACCATTATTTGCAATTGTTAATATGTTTGAGATATAATCATATATCATTTGTCCATCTAGTCCTGTTTATGAGGTTTATCAGCTCCGCATTTCCATGTGCTTGAGTGTTCCAACTTCCAAGTTAAGTCCTTGACCTGATTACTGGTGACCAACTCGCATTAAATGGGAATAAGCGATCCATTTATGTGATCTCAAGTGCTTAATGCATCTGTGATGCAGATGTTTGGAGAGGTGCTTAACAGAAGATACCTATCTTTTCTTGCCATCTAGGACAGCTGCTAAGTTACTAATTTTGTAGCATCAACTCTTGTGTGCACTAGTGTTTAACAGGTATTTGTGTGGATAACTACCTCTAACTAATAGAAAATACAACTACTGAAGCACCTATGCTTCTTACTTGGTTGCATGATGAGGTGGTTATACTGCCCCTCTGTAAGCACCCTGTATAAGCATGTTTAATTGTGGGTATCCTAATGGCTCGATCTTTCCTTCTACAGTATTAATTCATCTGGTCGTACAAAACACTGGATATTCTTCATACGGTCTTATAATGTGTTTCTTATCTTACTGATATAAAAAGAAAGAAAGAAAGAAAGAAAATTTGGACAAGATCAAATCTGTTCTCACCTGAAATGAATGTATGTGGCTGTCACAGTCTCACAGAGCCACCCACCTTCCGCATAGCAGCAGTGCTGATATGTGGATTGTGGATATGGATATTAGGTGCCTAACATGAGCTGATGTGTGGATTGTGGATATGGTAAGGTGCTTAAGATGAGCTAATTGGTTACTGGGGATTTCCTCGTTCCATGAACTGAAACTTTGAGAGCACCATGCAGGGGGTGCTGGCCTGCTGGGAACATTTCACACCTCTTAGCCTCCAATTAGTCGACAACATATAATTAGACCATGTGAAGTGAAGCTTTTGCCTGATTGCACAGACCATCTTGTGGACAGTTTCCACTGCAGTCACGGGGAGAACCGACGCCCCTAAATTGGATTTTGTGAAACCACCGAGACTACAAACAGAATCTCTACCTTGCTGGCAGGCTTACAAGCGCAAGAAGTTGCTCGTTGATCTTTCTTACATCAGAAATGCCCAAAAACATTGCTCTCAGGTGCTTATCAGAAGATGGTGGAACTAGCACATGCAACAATAGTAACGCATGGGATGGGAAGAACAAAGATACAACATAAATCGATCGAGCTTGAAATACAACTGTGCAGAGAAATGAGGCCCACATTAGTACATCACTGTAGATGCTTTGATCAATCTGTGCACCATGTCCACCGCAGGCCTAGCGTGGAGCATCATTCACAGGGATCACGGGTGGTACTGCCTACTAATGAGGCCAAGAAGCTCAGCTTAAGTCGTGCCGATGTGTAGGCTGCATTATTGTCCTTGCTTTCCATGTGTGTGTTCGACTTCAATCAGTTTTGGCTGATGCTCCTGCTACAAGGTACGTACTGGCCTCTCTGTATCGCCCGTACCTGTTGGATTCCTCTCTGTTATTCAACCATGACATTTTCACCAGCATTAGGGATTTGAATCTGTGCTTCTTGAGGATTTTACTGTGTTTATTTACATCCACTGGAGTGGGTATGGCCTGTTCATGGCCAGTGTGGATAGCATTGTCACTCGCGGGTGGTGGAGAACCGGAGAAGGAAAAGCAGTGTATTGCCATCTGCAACAGTTGCGAGTTGTAGACATCCTTATCATGAAGGTTTGTCTGATGTGGGGTGGTCTTGTCATCTCAATCTGCAAGGGCATGTGAACAAGATAGATAGGTCGAAAATATTGTAGGGAAGTGTAACAAAAGTCTGTGGTGCAAAATTTTGGTACGCATCTCCTGAAGCTTTTCCTTGCAGGCATGTTTCTCGTGCTCCATTCTTGACGGTGACGGGGAGGGAGCAGCCACCCACGACACTCGAAGCCTGGAAAGAGAATGCAAATGCCATGGCCAGCACAAAAGGCTGGCGATGAAGAAGAAAAAGGTATACGTAGAATATTCTTCTGACTGCCATGGACAACAGCATGCTTATGAATGATTCTGCATCCGGAAAGATGATCTCCACGCTACACGGCATGTGATAATTATGCCTGTTTATGGTGGCGATAAGGTAATAACCCTGCAAGGAGCACTCCCAAGATTGGATCCAGTCCACCACCAGGCTTCCCAAAGTATGCCATCTTTCATTCTTCCAGATTCAAAATTTTAAAAAGCTGTAGTGCTGATACCTATGCATGCTGTGCTGTCCAACTCTGGTCATGCTGTTGCATCATTCATGGCGGGTTTAGCGGCTGGAGTGGAGATCTAAGTTCATTCCAAACGAAAACCAAAGACCATACGTGTACCGTAAATATGTCTGCCTAGGATGCTTTGTGCTGCTCTTTTAATAATGGAAATGTCAGATCCCTAGCCTGTGTTCCCTTTTACTACGCGCTGCTACATGATGCGTGTGTTCCTTTCCCGGAAAGCCGAGATGATTGATTGGGGTTTCCTTGTTCTGGGGATAGTTCATCTATCTAAGGACTAAAAAAGATTCTGCATCCTACATCGATTCCACGTCTAAGGACTAAAAAAGCCTAGACATGAGGGCAGTGTTGAAATATATTGTCCATCCAGATTTTTGGAGCAACCGGCTCGAGTATGAATTCAATAATTCTGATCGGTTGTATACATCCTCTCCCTTCTCCGGTTCTCCCCACATTGAACTAGGTTTTCTACCGACACCAAGTTAACAGAACTACGGTCCAGGTTAAACTGGCTGGTAAGTTCTAACCATAATTTATACACCTAGAGTTTCTGTATATTGACTAAGTTGATCAACATTACTGTTTGAAATTTCTGTAATTCTTATAATTTCAGAATCAATAACGACTTAGCAAGAGTAAGATATGAGATAACATATCCTTCATCTTTTTTTGCAGCTATTTGTTTAGAATGTTAATTAAGTACTGCTTGTCTGTGCGAGGTGATACCTGGAGAGAGTGTTGTACCTCAGCATAAGCTGGTGGTTGCTGACTTCCGCTTTCAGCATAAGAAGGGCCCTTGGGAGGAAGGAGGGGATGCGGACAATGTGTGGATGAAGATGGCGACTTGCATTCGTAAGGTGGCCTCGGAGGAGTTTGGAGTGTCCAGGGGATGGAGAAGCGAAGATAAGGATAACTGGTGGTGGAATGACGATGTCCAGAAGGCGATTAAAGAGAACAAAGATTGTTTCAGACGTTTATACCTGGATAGGAGTGCAGACAACATAGAGAAGTACAAGATGGCGAAGAAGGCCGCAAAGCGAGTGTAACATCCCAAAATTCTAAATTTTGGAATGTTATAATAAATAGATAGTTTTGATTGTTGTGTGATTGATTGACTGAAAGTGAGTGGATTCGGAACTTTTTGAAAGTTAAATGAGAGAGAATAAAAGGACTTTCCCAAACTTTCATTTTGCATTTTGATCTCCGTGAATTCAAATACTTTTCAAATACAAAACCCTAGAGAGAAGATGACATGACTTCTTCCATTTATTTAAATGACAAGGGGTGTTGAAAATATTTGAATTTTATTTGGAAATATTTTCCAATTCAAAAACTTTAAGCAACTCAATAATTTTCATGAGAGAAGATAAAATGACTTCTTCAAAACATATGAAGTATGAGTTGGAAGTTTAAAAGGATCTAATTTAAAAGGATCTATTTAAGGAGTTATTTGGGTTTTATTCAAATTATTTTTCTCCAAAAATAAAATACATGGAAAATAGGGTAACATGATTCCCTACATCATAAAATTGAAGAGAAATAAATTTAAAATCATTTTGGTATTTTTAAAATGAATTTTACTGGATTTTACTAGAGCAGTAGCACTCTTTGCTTTATTTAAATTTGTGTGGATTTTATTTGACTCTAGAAAAATGTTCAGCTTGTAGGAAATCTTTTTCTGAAAATTTTGATATATTATATGCCTAGGTTCTATTTTATTTTATTTCGCTTTATTTTATTTTTTTCGTCGTGTTTTAAAAAAAAGTTAGGACCGACCGGACCGGGCCGGCCTAGTCGCCAGGCCACGGCCCAGCCGGCCCGTCACCGCGCCCCGCTCGTCCCCGAGCTCGGGAGGAGTCCCGAGCCGCCATGGCATCGCCGCCGCCTCCGTACCGCCGCCGGCCTCCTCTTGCCCCCTCCCCCACGCCACCTTGCCCCTCCCTCCTATAAATACCCCGGCCCCGGCCCCTCTTCTCTCCTCCCGACTCGCCGCGCTCGCCGGAAGCTGCCGCTCAGGCGAGATCCACCACCGCCGCCCGCTCCACTCCGTCGCCCTCGGCCGCTGCCGTCACCATCGCCGTCACCGCCGCATCGCGCCGCGCCTTCCCGTGCCTCCGCCCGTCGCAGCCGAGCCTCGGAGCCACCGCCCGCTCGAAGCCGCCGCCACCGCCGGTGTTTTCGCTCGCCGCCAACGCCGCCCGTTGCCGCGGTAAGCCGCCGCCGCCCCCGTCCGTTCGATCTGGATCCGGCGATCCAGATCCTTTTGTTTTTTTTTTCTTTTCTAAACGTTTTCCTTTATAGAGGGAACGTTCGTTGTCTAAGCCTCTGGAGCGAACGATTTCGTTCTTTAGTTCTCTGTAGCGAACGTTCGCTATTTAGACTTTTCCTTTTATTTTAGTTTTCTGCCAGGGGACCCGTTTGTGATGATTTTATTTATAGATTAGTCCCTGATTTTCAAACGGTCACTACTTTTTACTCGTTTGTCCAAATCCAACGAAACCAACGCCTACTTCTTCGTTATGATCTCCTCTATCCAGTAAAACAACTTAAACATATTTTTGAATGTTTTAAAATTTGAATTAGACCAGATTTGAATTCAAACTTCGTTTGATCGTAACTTGAGTTTTATAACTCCGTTTGAGTTGATTCTTTTTGCTATTCGAAGCTCTTGACCTAAACTTTCTGATAAGGCCAAATTCACATAATTTTGGTACTATTAGAAATTGTTTTATTTTGCAAGAGTTATTTGCTTGGTTTTGATGTTTTCCGAACTGTCTTCTTCGTTCTTCCCGATCTTTTGAGTGATTGCTTATGTGTGGTTACTATTGCTTGCTTATGATAGATTGACCGGAGTGTGACGAGTAGATCTATCAAGAGTGTTGAGTGCGAATCATCTTCATCAACATTGCATGCAAGTTCACACTTTGATCATATTCCTTTCATACCCAGTTTTTATGCATTAGTTTCACCCTCAAACACTGCATGGTTAGGACTTGATAACATGTGAGTATTGGGAAGTAGTTGATGAGGTAGGAACCTATTGACCTGCAATCAAACCTTGGGAGTTACTTCTACGTTATGATCATATTGCTATGCTATGCTCGTAGATGTGGATTGGGTTTGAGTGATTACATGACAGATGTGAGATTGTTAATTAATGGTTAACTTAAGGTGGCTACTTTATTTTACATCTGGGTGGATTGAGGCACCTGGGGAACCCAGTTGAAAGATCGTGGATGTCGCCTAGAGGGGGGGGGTGAATAGGCGCTTTAAAATAATTACGGTTTAGGCTTGAACAAATGCGGAATAAACCTAGCGGTTAATTTGACAAGCACAAAACCTACAACAACTAGGCTCACCTATGTGCACCAACAACTTATGCTAAGCAAGATAAACAACTAAGTGATAGCAAGATATATGACAAGAAACAATATGGCTATCACAAAGTAAAGTGCATAAGTAAAGGGTTCGAGTAAGAGATAACCGAGGCACGCGGAGACGACGATGTATCCCGAAGTTCACACCCTTGCGGATGCTAATCTCCGTTTGGAGCGGTGTGGAGGCACAATGCTCCCCAAGAAGCCACTAGGGCCACCGTAATCTCCTCACGCCCTCGCACAATGCAAGATGCCGTGATTCCACTAAGGGACCCTTGAGGGCGGTCACCGAACCCGTACAAATGGCAACCCTTGGGGGCGGTTACCAAACTCGTACACTTTGGCAACCCTTGGGGGCGGTCACCGGTACCTGTCAAATTGCTCGGGGCGATCTCCACAACCTAATTGGAGACCCCGACGCTTGCCCGGAGCTTTACACCACAATGATTGAGCTCCCAACACCACCAACCGTCTAGGGCGCCCAAGCACCCAAGAGGAACAAGCTCAAGGGCACCAAGCACCCAAGAGTAATAAGCTTCTCAACTTGTAACTTCCACGTATCACCGTGGAGAACTCAAACCGATGCACCAAATGCAATGGCAAGGGCACACGGAGTGCCCAAGTCCTTCTCTCTCAAATCCCACCGAAGCAACTAATGCTAGGGAGGAAAATGAGAGGAAGAACAAGAAGGAGAACACCAAGAACTCCAAGATCTAGATCCAAGGGGTTCCCCTCACAAAGAGGAGAAAGTGATTGGTGGAAATGTGGATCTAGATCTCCTCTCTCTTTTCCCTCAAAACTAGCAAGAATCCATGGAGGGATTGAGAGTTAGCAAGCTCGAAGAAGGTCAACAATGGGGGAAGAACACGAGCTCAAGAGATAAGGTTCATTGGGGAAGAAGACCCCCTTTTATAGAAGGGGAAAAATCCAACCGTTATGTGCTCAGCCCGCACACGAGCGGTACTACCGCTCCATGAGCGGTACTACCGCTCCAAGAGCGGTACTACCGCTCTGGCGGAAGAAGCAGGGAAAAGGAGCAACCAAACATGAACCTTGGGGCGGTAGTACCGCTTATAAGCGGTACTACCGTGCACCCCAGCGGTACTACCGCTGGAGGAGCAGAACACGGGACCAAAAAAACAGTAGCGGTACTACCGCTTATAGGCGGTACTACCGCCCATCAGGGCGGTACTACCGCTTATAGGTGGAACTGCCGTGCCTTACTGCCGTGCAACTACTGCAAAACTCGACACGAAAAATGCAAGACCCAAAATCGAGGCGGTACCAGCGCGGAACCGTGGCCGTACTACCGTTTATGGCCATAGGCGGTACTACCGCTTGGGACAGCGGTACTACCGCTTGGGGTGATAAGCGGTACTGCCGCTCTGGCCGCGGTACTACCGCTAGGAAACCAAAACTACCAAAACTTCTGCATATGAGCTCCGAATTGAGCAAACTCAAGCTTGTTGGATTGAGAAAGACGAGTAGCATCAAAACAGCGACTGGTTATAGTAAGAAGAGGCAGGGGAGGTATGCCAACAACTGGTTATAGAAAGACGAGTAGCATCAAAACAGCGGCTGGTTATAGAAAGACGAGTAGCATCAAAACAGCGACTGGTTATATGAGAAGAACCGGCATAACCTCCAACATCGAAAACATCATAGAAGATGCGAGTGAACTCCGTTTTCGATGAACTCGAGCTTGTCATCAAGATGACCATAAGCTCCAAAACTCACAAAGACAAGAACCAAACAAGAACCAACAAAGATGATGCAAGGATGCAATGGTTTGAGCTCTCTATGAACGATACGATCAAGCTACTCATCGAGAGCCCCCCTTGATAGTACGGCAATCGATCCTATAACCCGGTCTCCCAACTACCATCATGAGACCGGTAAAATAGAAAACCTATCAAGAGCAAACCTTTGCCTTGCACATGGTCCACTTGAGCTAGATGATGACGATCTTGACTCCCTCAAGTTGGACCACCTTTCTTGGTTGTGTTGGCTCGATGAAGACTAGTTGATTGCTCCCCCATACTCCACTATGGGTGAGCCACTCTTCCGCACATCTTCACAAGTCCATTGTCACCACAATGGACGGCAAGCTTCAAGCATTTGATCTCTCCATGATGCTTCACTTGAACTTGCACACCGCAACATCTTCACAAGTCCATTGTTGCCACAATGGACGGCAAGCTTCAAGCATTTGATCTCTTCATGATGCTTCACTTGAACTTGCACACCGCAACCTAACCCCACAAAGAACTCTCACGAAGATCATGGGTTAGTACACAAAGCGTAATCGACAATGCTTACCACACCATGGGATCGCTTGATCCCTCTCGGTACATCTTGTGCGCTTTGTGTGTTGATAAACTTGATTCACTCTTGACTTAGTCCTGATCAACCTTGACTCTTTCCAACTCTCTTCATTTGGATGATGTCTTGAAGGTAAACATGAATGATCACACAATCTTCTTCTTCAAGACATGCTTGCAATAAGCTCTACTCTCACATGACCAATCTTTGGATAATTCCTTAATAACACCTTGGTCACCACATAAACTCCTTGAAACCAACACATGGACTTCAAGAAATGCCTATGGACAAATCCTTCAAATATAACTCAAGGCAACCATTAGTCCATAGAGATTGTCATCAATTACCAAAACCAAACATGGGGGCACCGCATGTTCTTTCACCAGTGATTGCCTGTATTTTTTGGAAATCTCGGGGTACCATGTGATTCTCATATGGACCGCCACCAAGGCTCAAAGGGATCATGAGATTATTCATACTAGAAACTTCCGTGTGCAGCCACAAGCTATTATGGGCTCTAGCATAGTTGATTAAGTCGTGTGAACTCTTACAGTGGTAGACTAGCAGATGTAGGGGAAAGTAGGTGTAACTGTCTACCCATCGTAAGGTGCTAAGGCTTCTGAAAGACTCTGTCTCGATCATCCGTTTCTCAAACACCATGTAGTGCGAGAAATCCAACGGAGGAGATCGAGTCTTGTGGGGAAAAGTGCACAAACCTCTGCAGAGTGTACAAACTAATCATGGTTAGCCGTGTCCCCGGTTATGGACATCTTGAGTATCTGGTTCTTGGATTATCATTTTGATATCATCACGTTACTTAAATAATTTGTTGGGTTTTTAATGATTACTTTTAGTTGGGATTGAGAGGGGGTTTACCTTCTCAATATTTTTCAACCAACTTTGTAGTTAAATAAAATATATTCCTTTGCAGTAGGGAAAAATTGGCTTTTCGCAAAAACATTATAACCATAGAGCTTTTCCACCAGCCATATATGCATGTAGTGATAATTATTATTCATCATTATCCTATGGTGTGAATTTGCCAGTACATTCAATGTACTGACCCTTTGTGGCTGCAACGTCTCATGTTGCAGGAATCTTACGACAAGTAAGTGATACGTTAGGGTTATGATTTCTACACTCAACTTTGCCGTTGGTGTTGATGGGAATCCACAACCTTGTTACTTCCGCTATTTGGATTGAGGTAATAGTATTTACGTTACTTTATACATGTGATTTACCTTTGTTATAAATCCTCGAGTACTGTGTGTGTCAGCATACCGATCCAGGGATGACACTTAAGCACAGAGACTTGACCGTCTGAGGTCGGGTCGCTACAAGATGGTATCAGAGCACATGTTGACTGTAGGACGTGACCCTAGAAACTGGCAAGCCCATAGGAAAAGATTTTCTCTACAACTTTCTTTTCAAAAAGGATATTTTACCTCCCTTCTCTTCTGAGCTTATTCAAATATTCCCTTTAGTGAGACCATACCCCTTTTCCCTTTTGACCACTCGAAGATTCGATTGATGAGACCACTCCAAGAAGTACAAGATATCGGACAATTAAGACCACTTCGGAATGAAGAGGATTTTACCGAGCATTATAATGATGGAAACTACGACGGATAAAGACTTCGAAGACTAGGAGAATATGAAGAATTTCCAGATTTGGTATGCCCAAGGAAGGCTACACTTATGGAACTTGACAGACTATTGAAGCTGTCAATACCCGAGATCAAGGTGTGTTGGAAAAGACTGGAGCATGGAGCTTTAGAAATCAAAGTTTTTGTCAAGAAAACCCCAAGGCAGGAGATGTCAATTATGGAATGATAGCTCATGGTAATGACATGGGCATAAACACAGGATATCCAAGATGTTATCGCCCGCTTATGCTATTGTCACAGTGCTGAGTTAAGCATGCATTTCTTCGGAAGGATTGGATGACAAGAAGGCTGATGAAGCACATATCAGCAAGACGAAGTTTTAACCTTAGATGGTGTATCACCAGGATCTGGAGTATTACATCAGGAAGTTTAAGATGAACCTGCAGGAAGCCGTATTTGACAAAGAAGCATTTTCGTGAAGAACTCAGGACCCCAGAAGCTGAAAGTAGCCAAGCAAGAGGAGCAGAACCTCGAGAATACCGGAGATTTGTCAGGAACTGAAGGACAGTAGGACCATGGCTCATTGCCAAGGTTGATGAAACCCAGAAGTCTGGAACGCCACTCCAGAAATATTAAAGGACGTCATGATAGACTTTGCGACAACAGAGATGATCTGGCAAAAGAACTTGAGAAGGTCAAGCACGATCAGAAGAAGCCATCAAAGACATGAACAAGACTTGAAGAGTTTGACGATGTTGAAGATTTATTGACCTTTAGAAGACCAAACCCGGTTATATACCTATGTTAGATGCGACGTTTGTGAGCTGTCATTTGTTTGATGTTTTTCCGACAGCCACAAAAAAAATCTGTCTTTTCAAAACTATTGGTTGTATTGTCTGTATCACTCTCTATCTCTCTTATCCCACCCCAAAACCCATGGACCCAGTAGAGGATGAATGGAGATGAGCTTGTATTTTTCTGGATCGATGATTCAATTGGAGACGGATCGATGGATTCAGAACATGGAAGGTCATATGAAGAATAACACTATAGCCGGAAAGGATATGACCCAGCATGCTCTTCAGTGCTTTGTAAGATTTGCTGCTACTTGGTGGAGGATGTACCAAACCATCAATGGATGGCAAGGAGTAACCACTTGGAAGGAATTTAAGTGGACTTTGTTAAAGTCTTGGCTTGTGTCCCAGAAATTGAGGCCTTATGGAAAGGATATGAAGAAACCTTGTGCATACAAGCTTTGTGGAGAAATAGGACACAACCATAAAGGAAATAAGGATGAATACCCTCATAATCGGAGGATTTCCAAAGGAGTTAACCGAGGATCTCAGGGAACTTCGGTTGGAGATTATTCCCAAAGGTTTTGTTGCAGCAAGGGAAGTTCAGTCTACATTGTTGGGAAAGATCCGTGAAGCTCAGAAGGATGACAAAGAGATTGCTGAGGTAAAAGAGAGGATGAGCAAAGGAAAGGCCAAAGGTTTTCGTAAGGATGAGCACGACACCTTATGGTTTGAGGACAGTGTACATATACCCAATAATGCAGAGATCAGGAAGTTAATACTTCAGGAGGCTCATGACTCACCATACTCGATTCGCCCTGGAAACACCAAGATGTATTTGGATTTGAAGGAGCGTTTCTGGTGGACTGGTATGAAGAAGGATATTGCGGAGTATGTAGTCGTAGGTGATGTATGCCAGAGAGTAAAGGCAGAGCATCAGAAGCCAGCCGGATTACTACAGCCTATGCCGATACCCGAATGGAAGTGGAATAAGCTTGGCATGGATTTCATTACCGGATTTCTCAGAACCCGATCGGGATATGATTCTATCTGGGTAGTAGTTGATTCGCTTGACCAAAGTGGCTCACTTTATCCCAGTGAAAACCACCTATACAAGTGCGAAGTTGGCCAAGATATATATGACCAGGATCGTATGTCTGCATGGAGTTCCGAGGACCATCGTATCAGATAGAGGAACACAGTTTACCTCAAAGTTGATAATCTACCTTACGCGGAGTTCTCATACAACAACAGTTACCAAGCCAGTTGGAAGATGGCCCCTTTTGAAGCTTTGTATGGGAGAAGGAGCCAGACACCGTTGATGTGGGATGAAGTTGGAGACCGTCAGTTGCTTGGACCAAATGTGATCAAGGAGTCAGAAGAGAATGTTAAGTTGATTCGAGATAGACTGAAGGTAGCTCAGTCCAGGCAGAAGAGTTATGCAGACTCAAAAACGCAAGGAGGTAGTCTATGAAATTGGAGACAAAGCATGTCTGCGAGGAGTTAAATGATTTGGAGTTAAGGGAAAGTTAGCCCCGAGATTTGTAGGACCATACCGAGTTTTGGAGCGTATGGGAGAAGTGGCCAACAAGTTGGAGCCACCCGAAGCACTGTCAGGAGTTCATGATGTGTTTCACGTTTCCCAGTTGAAGAGTGCCATGCAGAGATGGCCAATATTCCCCTGTAAGGATGCCTGACCCTGGAAAGGATAATGATGTTATTCCCCGAAGTGGATTTCGGACAAAATAAGTACGAGTTTTATCTCGATATGTTGGATACCCCAAGAATATGAAGATATGAAGTACTATTGGATATAAAGGAGGTATGAGGTTGGAAATATGGATCAATGGAAATTCCATGATGAGTCTGAGTAATCATGTCCTAGTTTGGTGCCAATAGAAGGAAGGAAGACAATACAATTGGATGGATTTAAGAATACTAGGAAGTTGGATGTTGGATTAAGGATCAGTTGCCCCAAGGATGAGTTCAAGGCTTATAAGAGATGAGATGGGCCATAACCCACAGGCCCCAGGACCTGCCAAGAAGCAAGCACACTCTTGCTGAAGGAAAAACCCTGGAAGAAGTTACGACTTTTATCGACAGACGATCTTATAGGAGTAACGCAAAACCTGAGAGTTGGGAAGGAACGATAGATGTTTGTTTGGCTTGCAGAATCCATGGATTTATCCGAACTTGGTTCGTCGACAAGAGAAATTCTGCAATGCTTGTGAGGATGACCGAGTGTTAGAATGCAAGATTCGCTAAACCATATACAAGGTAATGATTTGGGTGCGGGATGCATTGATCACCATACCGACTTACTCTTATTATTCGCTTTGCTATACGGGATGGTAAATCTGAGTGACTTACCTATAGTAGAGAGACGACGATCAAAACCTTGTTTAAACCTTAGAATGGTATAAGTATTTCCCCTTGTACAAGGCAGCTGCTGCCAATCGTAGGATATACGGTGAGGTTCAACCCAGACCCATTTCTTGCAGGAGGAAACCATAAATGGTTGACCGCCATGAGATATCGATATTTGTTTAGTTTTGGCGCCAGACCCGTCAGCTAAGAAGACCCAGTCTCGGAACCACCTTATCAAGATGAAAGGACAAAAGGATTGCGGTAAAGGTTATGCCACTATCGGAAGAGCCAGAGTAGGAATTTTCCCGAGAATCTGAGAAGACCGACACTGCCAAGGATAAGGATGGAGTATATGAGTTTTGATGGAACCGTAACAATGATTCTAAGGGTGGTAGCACCCCAGACCCCCTGTGATGATCGATGGATTTTGAGAAGACCCCCAAGCCTAACCTATTTCTTTCTAGCCTCTCCGAATCTCGAGGACGAGATTCATTTTAAGGGTGGTAGGTTTGTAACATCCCAAAATTCTACATTTTGGAATGTTATAATAAATAGATAGTTTTGATTGTTGTTTGATTGTTGTGTGATTGATTGACTGAAAGTGAGTGAATTCGAAACTTTTTGGAAGTTAAATGAGAGGGAATAAAAGGACTTTCCCAAACTTTCATTTTGCATTTTGATCTCCGTGAATTCAAATACTTTTCAAATACAAAACCCTAGAGAGAAGATGACATGACTTCTTCCATTTATTTAAATGACAAGGGGTGTTGAAAATATTTTCCAATTCAAAAACTTTAAGCAACTCAATGATTTTCATGAGAGAAGATAAAATGACTTCTTCAAAACATATGAAATATGAGTTGGAAGTTTAAAAGGATCTAGTTTAAAGTCATTTTGGAAATTATTTTCAATTTGGAGTTATTTGGGTTTTATTCAAATTATTTTTCTCCAAAAATAACATACATGGAAAATAGGGTAACATGATTCCCTACATCATAAAATTGGAGAGAAATAAATTTGAAATCATTTTGGTATTTTTAAAATGAATTTTACTGGATTTTACTAGAGCAGTAGCACTCTTTGCTTTATTTGAATTTGTGTGGATTTTATTTGACTCTAGAAAAATGTTCAGCTTGTAGGAAATCTTTTTTTGAAAATTTTGATATATTATATGCCTAGGTTCTATTTTATTTTATTTTGCTTTATTTTATTTTTTTCGTCGTGTTTAAAAAAAACTTAGGACCGACCGGACCGGGCCGGCCCAGTCGCCAGGCCATGGCCCAGCCGGCCCGTCACCGCGCCCCGGTCGTCCCCGAGCTCGGGAGGAGTCCCGAGCCGCCACGGCATCACCGCCGCCTCCGTGCCGCCGCCGGCCTCCTCTTGACCCCTCCCCCACGCCACCTTGCCCCCTCCCTCCTATAAATACCCCGGCTGTCACGCCCAAGATGCGACCCTATCCTAAAGGAACACGAAGGTCCCACCAAGGATAGAAGCGCATCTTGAAGACGCTTTTGCAAGGTGAATATCATTACATCAACATTACATAATATTTGGGGATACATACAAGGCATACAAATGCCGCAAGAATACATCAATACATCATACATAAGATCAACATCCGACTACGGATGAAACATAAACAGAAACTCGAACGACATCCACCCTGCTAGCCCAGGCTGCCGACCTGGAACCTATCCCCTGATCGAAGAAGCAGAAGAAGAACTCCAAATCAAGAAACATCGCTCTCGCGTCATGATCATCGCAAAACCTGTACCTGCAACTGTTGTTGTAGTAATCTGTGAGCCACGAGGACTCAGCAATCCCATTACCATGGGTATCAAGACTAGCAAAGCTTAATGGGTATGGAAAGGATAAGTGGTGAGGTTGCAGCAGCGACTAAGCATGTATGGTGGCTAACTTACGCAAATAAGAGCGAGAAGAGAAGCAAAGGAACGGTCGTGAACTAGCCATGATCAAGAAGTGATCCTGAACTCCTACTTACGTCAAACATAACCCAGAAACCGTGTTCACTTCCCGGACTCCGCCGAGAAGAGACCATCATGGCTACACACGCGGTTGATGCGTTTTAATTAAGGTCAAGTGTCAAGTTTTCTACAACCGGACATTAACAAATTCCCATCTGCCACATAACCGCGGGCACGGCTTTCGAAAGATAATACCCTGCAGGGGTGTCCCAACTTAGCCCATTATAAGCTCTCACGGTCAACGTAGGATATCCCTTCTCCCGGGAAGACCCGATCAGTCTCGGAATCCCGGTTACAAGACATTTCGACAATGGTAAAACAAAACCAGCAAAGCCGCCCGATGTGCCGACAATCCCGATAGGAGCTGCACATATCTCGTTCTCAGGGCAACACCGGATGAGACATCCTATGAGTAAAACTAGACCTCGAGTTTCCACGAGGGGGCCCCGCAGTCTGCTCAGTTCGGACCAACACTTAGAGAAGCACTGGCCCCGGGGGGGGGGGGTTAAATAAAGATGACCCTCGAGAGAGCGACTCCCCAGGGAAAAGAAATAGGCTAGGCAAATTTTCGTGGAATTGTCACGGCAGATGTCCTCGAGCTAGGACTTAGTCGTGGAGCCATCGCAGCTAGGAAGCTTAAAGGGGTACAAGGAACACGGGGGTTATACTGGTTCGGCCCCTTACGGTGAAGGTAAAAGCCTACGTCCAGTTGAGGTGGTATTGATTATGGTTTCGATGACCAGGGAGCTTAATCGCTATGCCTGGCTCTCGGCGAGATCTTACTTGTCCCTAAACCGCCGCCGGGTCGTCCCTTTATATAGAGAGGTTGACGCCCAGCGGCTCTTAGAGTCCCGGCCGGCTCATAAGAGTGTCCGGCTCGGACTCTCAACTATTCTTGCCTTACACTACAAGTCTTGCCATACGGCAGTTTATCACTACGGGCCTTAAGCCTCCTCCGGGTCTTAAGCCCATTATCTAACCCGCCGTCTTCAAGCTTGGTACTGGGCTTTGCGTGGTGACCATTATGACGTAACCAGGCCCCTTCTGGGTGGGTGACTCTAATGGTTATATCCTCAACATTAGGCCCCAGATTGATTTGAACCAGTTCATGTCAATCTTCAATTCCTTTGAGAGAAAAAATCTTCCGGCTTATGGTCGGGCAAAGGTTATAACCCGCCGTGACGTCATCTTCCGGATTCCTGGTAACCCGCCATGATGTCATCTTCCATTAAGTCCATTTTTTTATTCTGTTATACTCCAACGGATCTTATCTTTAATGGCTATCCCAAAAATCGAGGCGCTTTCGTGGCGAGATAATCACGCCGTGGCCTCCTCGTTTCTCGCACCCACTTATGAGCCTCACCTTATAAATAGCCCGGCCCATGAGCCTCCAGTTACTCGTCGCCTCCATCTTCTTCCTCCTCTCGCCACTGTGCTGCCGCCCGAGCTCCGCCGCCGCCGCCGCGGGTTTCCTCGTCTTCACCAACTCAGGCCGCTGCATCAACCTGACGTGACCAGAAAAGCGCGACGAACTTCCGCAGTAACTCCGCATCTGTAAGTCCCTGCACCTCTCCACCGTAGATCCACATTAGGGTTCCACTATTCCTCCTCTGTTCTTCGCTGTTCTTCTCGAGTTTCCTGTAGTTCTTCCACTATAGTCATGTTTGATCCAAGAGTAGTACAGAGCTCCTACGGTAGTTGTTGCACATCCATTTTTACACTAGTAGATCCCCTTTGTTTGAAATAAGATCCCATTCTGAATCCATGAACTTCTTCTGCGTCAGTTCTAGGTCTAGAAATTTTTCTTTTTAACCGACCGTTTGATCCAAAATAATTACTGCGGTCTGTGGAACTTGTTTTCGCCACACTTAGTCAAAAATTGCATCTGTTTAGCTATGGCGGCTCACATTTCCGGCTTAAGAGAAGCCACGCGCTGTAAAATTTCCGGCTCATTTATGATAAAGCTGTAGACAATTTGAATTACTCACGATACCTTCAGCGGCTTAGATAACCCGATGCACTTAACCATATGTCATTAGGCACCTTCATAAGCCGCCATTTGAGTATTGAACTGTAGACGTCTGCCGGCTTATAATTGAACCGGACATTTTCCTTTTGTCATAGGCTTCATCTTTTACAATGCCACCCAAAGCTCCCAAGGCACCCATCACGTGCAACTGGATGAGATCCAATGTCACCGACGACACTTTAGCTGATTTCGTAAAGACGGGTTACTTGCCCAAGAAGGAGATCATGTCTTATCGTGCCCCTGACCCGTCGGAGGAAAGACCTCAACCAAGAGATGGTGAGGTGGTGATATTTGCTGATCACATGAGCCGGGGCTTCGCACCGCCCGGCTCAAAATTCTTTAGAGAGGTTCTGAACTTGTTTGATCTGCGGCCGCAAGACATAGGACCCAATTCCGTGTCAAATATTTGCAACTTCCAAGTATTCTGCGAAGTCTATCTTGGAGAAGAGCCCAGCCTACTGCTTTTTAGGGAGTTGTTTTATCTGAACCGCCAGAACGAGTGCGCCAACGGGCCGAGCTTGGAACTTGGTGGAATCTCCATTCAACGACGGAGAGAATGCCTTTTTCCTTACGTTGAACCGCCAAGCCATCCAAAGGACTGGAACCAAACGTGGTTCTACTGCCAGGACACCTCTCCGGCTGACGAGAGCCCTCTGCCCGGCTTTCGTGCCCTGCGTCTGGAGCCAAATCACCCTCTGCCAGACAAACTATCTCAAGCGGAGCATCAACCTCTGATCCCCACCATCAATAAGATCAAGGCTCTCCTGGGAAACGGCCTCAACGACATTGATCTGGTCCGGGTTTGGATCTCTTGGCGGGTGATCCCCTTGAGCCGTCGCCCCGGCTTAATGTGTGCTTACACGGGCCGGAAGAATGACCCTCTGCGGCACAGCCCCAATGATCTTCCTGAGGACGTTGTCGACGACATGACCAAGTCTCTCTTGAATGAGAGCTTAGCCGACTGTGGGAGGACCGGCTTGAACCCCTTCTGCCAAGCTAACCCGGCTCCGGCAGTAAGCCACTGACCTGAACACCTTGGTTTTCCTTTTAATAGTTTCCATCTGAACTTTAAGAAATCTTTGTTGTATGTTTCAGGCTAATGACAAGTTCTGGAAGGTCAAATATGACCATGAGGCGGCCAAAAAAGCCAGGAAGGCTAAGAAAGCCGCCAGGAGAGCCGCTCCTCGCAAGAAGGGAAGCAGGCCTACTGCCTCAGAGTTGCTTCAGCTAAGCGACAGCTCCGAGTCAGAGGTAACCCCTGAATCTGTAGGCTCTTGTTTTGTTTCTTGTTTATTCCTATCCACCTTATCGATACTGATCATCAGCAGGATGACACCGGAGAAAGTAACCCGGTGACTGAAGAGGTAACGACACTTTCCTCCGACTCGGAGCCCTTGCCAAGGCTGAAAGTCCGAAGAGTAACCCGGAAAGTAAGATTTTCACATCCTTTAGCTTATCAAGATCCTCAATTTCTTTTGAAGCAACAGATTCATGAGAGCCGGCGGCACACCCGGACCAACAAGGATGCAGACCTCTCCTCCGGCTTACCTGAAGCATCAAGGAAGCGCCGGACCGAGGTTATCTCCAACTTATATCCTTTTCATCCTTTGGCGGGCGTTACTCGTCAACCGCTCAATTCTTCTGATTCAAATTATCAGGAAACTTCACCTTCCTCTGGTGATTCTATGCAATCTAACCTGCCGGCTTTCAAGACCGCACCCGGGTAACGATGATCATCTTGTGTTGTGCTTATCTTTACTCATGCTTTTGTACTAACCTTTTGTCCTTTCAGTGCCCAGGCAAAGCTCAGCAAGAGGGCGAAGAAGAATAAACCGGTCGAAGAGCCGGTCTTGACTGAGCCGGAGGTTTCAGCTCAAGAGCCGCCAGCTGCCTCTGCTCCTGAAGCCACCGCTCCAACCGACGAGCCAATCACAGAGACTTCTGCTAACCCAGAGATCCCCAGCTCAGCTCAACCGGCCGATGACCCGAATGTGGTGATTACCCGGACTGAATACGTTGAGCCGGGAAGACCCACCATGCTGGCCAGATGTTCTGCCAAGGAAGAGCTGCTAGAGCGCCGCCGGGCTAGATTGGAAATTACTGATTATGCTAACTTGAGCATTAGAGACATTGTCTCGGGTTACATTGGTCAACTGCACAACAGCCGGGATCTGGAGATTGATATGGTGAAGCAGATCCAACAAAAACCTGAGGTACAAATCTCTTGCTTACTCCATAGTCAGTCTTACTATGCTAGCCCCCAAGTCTATTACTTATGATAGAATATGTTGTAGACTTAACTTCCAGCTTACTTTCATGAACCGGCAATTTGTAAATAGAATCTTTCAATATGCATTAGCCCCCAAGTGCCAAGTGTCTTTGCTTGGAAAGTGCTTGGGACTTTAATGTTGCATAACAATCACTCATGCTATAACCCGGAATTTGTACAGGCTGCTTGCAAAAAATTTGAAGCTGAAATCTCTGAGCTGAAGAACCGCCTGAAGACTCAGGAAACTGAGACCCGGAAGGCCAACGCTAAATTTGAGTCCAGTGTTGATGCACAAGAGAAGCTAAAGAAGAAGTTTGAAACCGAAAGGAAGACTTGGGCCGAGGAGAAAACTGCTCTGGTCAGCCGGGCCGAACAGGCGGAGGCGGCTCTGACGGAGAGAACCGCCGAACTCTCCGGCTTAAAACGCCATGTGTCACAGATGGTCGCCGCAATCTTCGATAAGTCATTTTGCGAGCTTTCAACAAGTGTACCTTCTTTATGTCTCATAAGTCCCATCATTGCTAGCGGCTTACCTGACGTTGTAAAACAGGTCCCAGAAGCGCCAACCTCAATCAAAATGTGTTGACCAAGCTGAAGGCCGTGTACACTCTGGTGGAGCAACTCTACACCGGGTCACAGCGCGCCTTGGCCGTTGTGGCCCTGTCCAATGAGGTTCCGACTCACCTGGCAGACGTACTTCGGCGGCTTGCCGTTCTTCCTCAGCGTTTCCAAGAGCTGCGACGGGCCTCTGCTAGAGCCGGAGCCATAGCTGCTCTAAGCCGAGCCAAGGCTTTTCTTCCGGAGCTAGACCCGGCTGACATCGCACTTGGATACCCCAGCCTGAAGGAAGACGGCACCCCCTTCGACCAAAAAGACTTTGCTGCCTGTGTGAAGATCGTGCGCCCGGTGGCCACCCTGATTGGGAATGACACCGACCTTACCAAGTACCAGCCGGGCTACGACGCAGAAAATCAGAGGATCCCCACTCCACGTTATGAAGCCATCAGCTTGATCCCGCCGACCCGTAAGCACACCTTTGCCCCAGAAGTTGACCCGGCCGGGTTAATTGATGACGAGGCTCAATTCGAGGCTTTGAGCGGCATTGACTGGAAATCATCAACCTTCCAGGTCATGGAATCAGCCAGAGGAGCGGAGAGGGATGAGCCGGAAGCTTCGACTCCACAAGCACCTTGATCTTTAGACGGCTCATGGTTGCACCTTAGAGCAATACCTCACCTTTCGGACTCGGGGAGTCTTGTAATAGAGTAGGATAAACACTTAATTTTGTCGTGCCATCGTGTACGTGTTGAATGCTTAACTCCATTGAAGCTGCTTCTTCTTATTCCTCCGGGTTATAATTGATCAGTTATTTTCCTTGCGCGCGAATAGCTGTCTTTAACCATCCTGCATAGAAAACAAGTCACAAGTCTCTAGGCGGCTTACCACACTGAGAATCATAGACCTTATATATATAACCCGGAATATGAACCAAAGTCACTAAAGACTGGCCCTCAATTATGTCCTTTATGTAACCATGATTGCATACTTACAGGCCTTCAAGTATGCTTCCGGTTTATGTAACCCGAATAATGAGATGAAGATCTCAATTTCGGTTTACCAGCATCAAGAATACTTACTATGTGTTTATCAACATTGTGAATCAAAATTAAGTCGGCAAAGTAAAAGCCGCCCTTGCACACTGTTGATATGACCAACATAACTTGTTAGAAGTCAGAAGATCAAAAACGTAGGGGCTTCCGGTTCGAATACGACCAGAGAACCGTTCCAGAGGGGTTAAGCTAAGATTCGAATGCGATCATATAGCCCCCAGTGGCTTTGGCGATGCCAATCAAGAGGGTACCGACAGCTATGTTCTCTTTGGTTCGAATACGACCCATGTTTGAACAGGAAGCCCCCAAATGACCTTAAGAGTTGTTTAACGACGCTGATTCGAATAAGATCCACGTCGGTTCCCAAAGGGGGCTGAGCTATGATTCAAATATGATCAAAGAAAACTCCCCAATGAGCTCGGCACTTTGCCAATCAAGTGGGTATCGACAGCTATGTTCTCTTTGGTTCGAATACGACCTATGTTTGAACAGGAAGCCCCCAGGTGATTATATTGTTTACAGCTAGATTCGAATACGATCATAAGCCGGATCCACCTCCAAGTAACCATGTGATGTTGTAATGGAAATAACACGTTTACCTTTGGAGGAGAAAAAGGACAAAGGTCCTGCTTTATTATCTAACACACAATATATACATGGCTATAGAAATATGTACATTATGAGAGCCGGTGGCTCAAGTGTAATAAGGCCGAAGCTGAGCTATGTTCCACGGCCGACGGGTCTCTTCCTCCGACTTGCGTGAATCTTTATGCTCCCGAAAGTCAATAAGGTAGTATGACCCATTGTGCAAGTTCTTGCTGACCACAAAGGGCCCTTCCCAAGGCGGGGATAGCTTGTGTGCATCTGTTTGATCCTGGATGAGCCGGAGCACTAGATCACCTTCCTGGAAGACCCAGGACTTAACCCGGCGACTGTGATAACGGCGCAGGTCTTGTTGGTAAATCGCTGAGCGAGCTGCTGCCACGTCACGCTGTTCGTCCAACAAGTCAAGAGCATCTTGGCGCGCCTGTTCATTATCCGCCTCAACATAAGCCGCCACTCGAGGCGAGTCATGACGGATGTCACTGGGGAGGACTGCTTCCGCTCCATAAACCATGAAGAAAGGTGTGTAACCCGTAGACCTGTTAGGAGTAGTGTTGATGCTCCATAACACGGAGGGTAACTCCTCCACCCAACAACCCGGCGTCCGTTGCAAAGGGACCAAAAGCCGGGGCTTAATGCCCTTCAAGATCTCCTGATTAGCTCTCTCAGCTTGACCATTGGATTGAGGATGAGCCACTGATGAAACATCAAGTCGAATATGCTCTCGTTGACAAAACTCCTCCATGGCGCCCTTAGACAAATTGGTACCATTGTCAGTTATAATGCTGTGTGGAAAACCGAAGCGAAATATCACCCTTTTCATGAACTGAACCGCCGTGGCCGCGTCACACTTGCTAACTGGCTCTGCCTCAACCCACTTTGTGAACTTGTCAACTGCCACCAAAAGGTGGGTCTTCTTATCCTTGGACCTTTTAAAAGGCCCAACCATATCAAGCCCCCAGACCGCAAATGGCCAAGTGATTGGTATCATCCTCAGCTCCTAAGCCAGCACATGAGCCCATCGCGAGAACCTCTGGCAACCATCACATTTACTGACCAAGTCCTCCGCATCAGCATGAGCTGTCAGCCAATAAAAACCATGACGAAAAGCCTTGGCCACAAGAGATTTTGAGCCGGCATGATGGCCACAATCCCCCGCGTGAATCTCTCGAAAAATATCTTGGCCTTCCTCAGGGGAAACGCAACGCTGGAAAGCTCCAGTGACACTGCGGCGATGTAGCTCACCATTGATAATTATCATTGATTTAGACCGTCGGGTTATCTGTCTGGCCAAAGTTTCATCCTCAGGCAACTCTCCCCGGGTCATGTAAGCCAAGTATGGTATTGTCCAGTCTGGGGTGATGTGGAGAGCCGCCACCAACTGTGCTTCCGGGTCAGGGATAGCCAAGTCTTCCTCTGTAGGTAACTTAACAGAAGGGTTATGCAAGATGTCCAAGAAAGTATTAGGCGGCACCGGCTTTCGCTGAGAGCCCAGCCGGCTTAGTGCATCAGCCGCCTCGTTCTTCTTGCGATCGATATGCTCTACTTGGTAACCCTGAAAATGTCCAGCAATGGCATCAACTTCACGGCGATAAGCCGCCATGAGAGGGTCCTTGGAATCCCACTTGCCTGATACTTGTTGAGCCACTAAGTCTGAGTCGCCGAAGCACCTTACCCGGCTCAAGCTCATCTCCTTAGCCATCCGAAGACCATGGAGCAAGGCCTCGTACTCAGCCGCATTGTTAGTGCAAGGAAACATCAACCGCAGCACATAACGAAACTTGTCACCTTTAGGGGAAGCCAATACAAGTCCAGCCCCCGAGCCCTCCAATTGCCTAGACCCATCGAAGTGAGTAGTCCAATATGTATTATCCGGCTTTTCTTCGGGCACTTGTAGCTCTGTCCAATCATTGATGAAATCCACCAAAGCTTGAGATTTAACAGCAGTGCGCGGTCGTATTTCAGACCATGAGGCCCGAGCTCTATAGCCCACTTAGCCACTCTTCCTGCGGCTTCTCTGTTTTGGATGATGTCTCCAAGTGGAGCAGAACTAACCACAGTGATGGGGTGACCTTGGAAATAATGCTTAAGCTTCCGGCTTGCCATGAACACACCATAAACAAGCTTCTGCCAATGCGGATACCGCTGTTTGGACTCGATGAGCACTTCACTGACGTAATAAACCGGCCGCTGAACCGGATACTCCTTACCCTCTTCCTTGCGCTCCACCACCACAGCCACACTGACGGCTCGTGTGTTAGCAGCTACATACAGTAATAAGGGCTCCTTGTCAACCGGAGCAGCAAGGACTGGGGGCTCAGTCAGCTGTCTCTTCAAATCCTCAAAGGCTGTATTAGCAGCATCATTCCAGACAAAATCATCAGTTTTCTTCATCAACTGGTACAGTGGCATGGCCTTCTCACCCAAACGGCTTATAAACCGGCTTAAAGCAGCGATACGACCCGCCAGGCGCTGGACGTCGTTTATACACGCCGGCTTAGCCAGAGAGGTGATTTCCTTAATCTTCTCCGGGTTAGCTTCAATGCCTCTATGAGAAACCAGAAAACCCAAGAGCTTGCCTGCAGGAACACCAAAAACACACTTGGCCGGGTTAAGCATCATCTTGTAGACCCAGAGATTATCAAAGGTTTCTCTCAGATTATCTATCAAGGTTTCCTTCTCCCTGGACTTAACCACAATATCATCCACATAGGCATGAACATTGCGCCCAATCTGGTTATGAAGACAGTTCTGCACGCAACGCTGATAAGTCGCCTATGCACTCTTAAGTCCAAAAGGCATAGACACATAACAGAAGGCTCCAAAGGGAGTGATGAACGCCGTTTTTTCCCGGTCTTTAACTGCCATTTTAATCTGATGGTATCCAGAATAAGCATCCAAGAAACTTAAGCGCTCGCAACCCGCCGTAGCATCAATGATTTGATCAATACGGGGGAGGGCAAAAGGATCAGCCGGACATGCCTTGTTTAAGTCCATGTAGTCCACACACATCTGCCAGGTGCCATTCTTCTTGAGCACGAGCACCGGGTTAGCTAACCACTCTGGGTGAAAGACTTCAACAATAAACCCGGCCGCCAAGAGCCGGGCCACCTCTTCACCAATGGCCTTCCGCCTCTCCTCATTAAACCGCCGAAGGAATTGCCTGACCGGCTTAAATTTCGGATCAACATTGAGAGTGTGCTCAGCGAGTTCTCTAGGTACACCTGGCATGTCAGAAGGTTTCCATGAAAAAATGTCCCTATTCTCACGGATGAACTCGATGAGCGCGCTTTCCTATTTGGGATCCAGATTGGCGCTGATGCTAAACTGCTGAGATGAGTCACCTGGAACGAAATCAACAAGTTTAGTCTCATCAGCTGACTTAAATTTCATTGCCGGCTCATGCTCCGTGGTCGGCTTTTTTAGAGATGTCATATCTGTTGGGTCGACATTGTCTTTGTAAAATTTCAACTCCTCTGTTGCACAAACGGATTCTGCATAAGCCGCGTCGCCTTCCTCACACTCCAAGGCTACCTTGCGGCTGCCATGAACCGTAATGGTCCCATTGTGACCCGGCATCTTGAGCTGTAGGTATACGTAACACGGCCGTGCCATGAACTTGGCGTAAGCCGGCCGCCCAAATATGGCATGATACGGACTTCTTATCTTGACCACCTCAAAGGTCAATCTTTCCACCCTGTAGTTGTATTCATCTCCAAAGGCCACTTCCAGTTTGATCTTACCAACTGGATAAGCCAACTTACCAGGCACCACACCATGGAAAACAGTATTGGACTGGCTGAGGTTCTTATCAATCAACCCCATACGACGGAAGGTCTCATAATAGAGGATGTTGATGCTGCTGCCTCCATCCATGAGCACCTTAGTGAACTTATATCCTCCCACCTGAGGAGCCACCACCAGGGCCAAGTGACCCGGATTATCAACTCGGGGAGGGTGATCCTCCCTACTCCACACAACAGGCTGCTCAGACCATCTTAAATAGCGTGGAACCGCCGGCTCAACCGCATTCACAGCCCTCTTATGAAGCTTCTGATCTCGCTTACACAGACTGGTGGTAAACACGTGATACTGTCCACCATTGAGCTGCTTTGGATTGGTCTGGTAACCCCCCTGCTGCTGTTGATGACCCTGGCCGGACTGCTGATTAAAGCCCCCTTGACCATTCTGAGGGTTAGAATTTGAGCCGCCGCCCGGGCCATGAAAACCGCCAGCGCCTGAGCCGCCGCCCGGGCCGTTGTTGCCATTAAAGGCATTGGAATTCTTAAAGGCCTTCATGATTGCGCAATCTTTCCATAGATGAGTAGCTGGCTTCTCCCTAGAGCCATGCCTTGGACAAGGCTCATTCAACAACTGCTCAAGCGTTGGGCCTGAACCGCCGGCTCGGGGAGGTGGCCTCCCTCTACGTCGCTGGTTGTTACCCTGTGAGCTGGCATTGGCCACAAACTCCATGCTGCCATCAGCCTTACGCTTGTTACCTCCTTGGTTTGCCGGGTTATGCTGAGGACCCTTGCCATTGCCGTTCTTCTTTCCCTTCCCTGTCCTTTCATCATCTGACGCGGGGTCCTTGGTACTATCAGAGTCGGCGTACTTGACGAGAGCCGCCATCAGCGTACCCATATCATTGCAGTCGCGCTTGAGCCGCCCGAGTTTCATCTTCAGGGGCAGGAAACAACAATTCTGCTCCAACATTAAGACTGCAGAGCCGGCATCCATCTTATCAGATGAATGTGTTATCTCTTTGACCCGGCGAACCCAATGTGTCGTAGAATCACCCTCCTGCTGTTTACAGTTAGTCAAATCCACAATTGGCATAGACTGCCTACAGGTATCTTTGAAGTTTTGGATGAACCGGGCTTTCAGCTCAGCCCAAGACCCGATAGAATTCGGTGGCAACCCTTTCAACCAAGTGCGGGCAGTCCCATCTAACATCATGGTGAAGTACTTGGCCATCGCCGCTTCACTGACCTCCATCAATTCCATGGCCATCTCGTAACTCTCGATCCAGGCTCCGGGTTGTAAATCAGCCGTGTAATTAGGCACCTTCCTAGGCCCTTTGAAGTCCTTGGGTAGCCGTTCATTGCGGAGAGCCGGCACTAAACAAGGGACACCTCCAGTCCTCGTAGGGATGCCCACGTCGACGGAAGCCGTCAGATAAGCCGGGGGTGTCTGGTAAGCCATCAACTGAGGCACCTGCTCCGCCTCTTGCCGTGCTCTGTCTTGGTTTGCTGCGTGAAAGGCCCCGTTATGAGCCGGGCCGTGGCCAGGTGGCAAGTCATGGCGTCGGACATTACTTGAGCCGGTCGCTGAGACCATGTGTCTGCTATAACTCGGGCTCCGGCATGGACGAGGGGTTGAATGGATCCTGTCCCGGCTATAAGAGTACGCCTCTTGCTGCGCCAGAGCTGTCTGAAGGAGCTCTCTGACCCGGCGGGTTTCAACCGCCGTTGGAGAGTCGCCATCAATTGGGAGAGCTGCCAGCCGTGCCGCCGCGGCGACCATGTTTTCCAACGGGTTGGCATAATGACCCGGTGGTATCGGCACGTACTGAGGCGGGGCAGGGTTCACCCGGGGAGGTCCCATCACTTGGGGCTGAATTGGTGTCCCAGCCCCGGGCACTATGATCTCCGGCGGGTTACTAGACCCTGCACCCGGCGTGTTGAAGAGGTTTCGGGGATCGTAAACCGGAGGGAGTCGAGATTGGGCCTTTTGATGCCTCCTTCTCATGACCTCATTGGATGCGTTTTGATCCATCGTGAGCCGGAAGGACTGTGCCTGAATCACCTGAGTCTGGGCGTCGAGAGCCACCCTCTCTGCAGCCATCCTGATCCCCTCCGCCGCCAGATCCTCCTTGGCCTTTGCTAGATCCAGTTTTAACTGTGCCACCTCCGCATCATGCTGAGCTTGATCCGCCGGGGCAACCGTAGCAGTCAACATGGCCGTCATCTTGTCCGTGAGATCCATCAGCACCTGAGCCGGCGAGGGCACCGGGTTTCCTGACTCGGAGGCGGGGTTTTGAACAGGTTGCGCGCCGGCCATGAAGATTCCAACCCGGCTCGGCGGTTCAAAGGGGTCCGGAATGCTGTCGCCATCGGAACAAACCCTGAGCCTGCCATCTTGAAGTTGGTACAACGAGTTTGATTCATCCGTAGACGATTCGCCGTCAGAGCCGGCGGCCGTCTCATCACCAGATCCAGATCCTTCAGAGAGTCCTCCATGAACACATCCCACAAAAGCATGCTTCAAGGCAGGTAGAGCCCGGGCGGGTCGTGCGCGCTGAGCCGTCTCGATGAGATCGGCGCAGAGATCCGGCTCAGGGCCCGGCTCACCAATCTTGCCAATGAAGACATGAATTCCGCCGAAGGGGACCCGGTACCCGTACTCAATTGAGCCGGCGTCGGGGCCCCAGTTTGCATCGTCGATGTAGAGCTTGCCGCGACGACTCTTGGTCATCCGGCCCACAGCGTATCCCTTGAGCCCTTCGAAGCTGCCCTTCAAGAACTCAAATCCACTGTGCACTGGCCCCACGGTGGGCGCCAACTGTCGTGGAATTGTCACGGCATATGTCCTCGAGCTAGGACTTAGTCGTGGAGCCATCGCAGCTAGGAAGCTTAAAGGGGTTAAACGGGACAAGGAACACGGGGGTTATACTGGTTCGGCCCCTTACGGTGAAGGTACAAGCCTACGTCCAGTTGAGGTGGTATTGATTATGGTTTCGATGACCAGGGAGCTTAATCGCTATGCCTGGCTCTCGACGAGATCTTACTTGTCCCTAAACCGCCGCCGGGTCGTCCCTTTATATAGAGAGGTTGACGCCCAGCGGCTCTCAGAGTCCCGGCCGGCTCATAAGAGTGTCCGGCTCGGACTCTCAACTATTCTTGCCTTACACTACAAGTCTTGCCATACGGCGGTTTATCACTACGGGCCTTAAGCCTCCTCCGGGTCTTAAGCCCATTATCTAACCCGCCGTCTTCAAGCTTGGTACTGGGCTTCGCGTGGTGACCATTATGACGTAACCCGACCCCTCCTGGGCGGGTGACTCTAATGGTTATATCCTCAACACAAATGGTAAAACCAAGGTTGGGCCTTGCTGGAAGAGTTTTATTCAAGGCGAACTGTCAAGGGGGTCCCATAAATCACCCAACCGTGTGAGGGACGCAAAATCAAGGAACATAACACCGGTATGACGGAAACTAGGGCGGCAAGAATGGAACAAAACACCAGGCATAAGGCCGAGCCTTCCACCCTTTACCAAGTATATAGATGCATTAATAATATAAGAGATATTGTGATATCCCAACATAAACATAATCCAACATGGAGCAATCTTCATCTTCACCTGCAACTAGCAACGCTATAAGAGGGGCTGAGCAAAGCGGTAACATAGCCAAACAACGGGTTGCTAGGAAGGGTGACAAAAGTTAGAGGTTCATGGCAATTTGGGAGGCTTGAAGAGCAAGTGAATAGGTAGCGCAGCATAGCGATAGAACGAAGAAACTAGCATAGCAATGATAGTAATGAGATCCAAGGTGACGGTCATCTTGCCTGAAATCCTGCTAGGAAGAAGAACGAGTCCATGAAGAAGATGAAGCCACGAAGACGAACGAATCCTCACGATCGCAACGACATGGGAACTATCGAGAAGAAGCACACAACATGGTAAACACACCACACATGAACAAGGCATGATGCTCAATCAAGTATGATGCATGACAAGGCTAAATGAAGCTACTCATGACAAGAGATGATGCATACAAGAACAACACATCAAAGCAAGTTTAAATGAGGCCGGAAACAACATATAACAAATCCGGTAAGTCCTCATATGCAAATTTCAAAATTGGTCCAGAACTGAACAAGCATTAAGTTGAGGTTGTTAAACAGCAAGTTAAAGAGCACCATGATGATCTACACGAAATTCTAGTCAAGTTACATATAAAGTTCATTAGATTCGGAGCTACGGCCTAGAAGATATGAGCAAAACAAGTTAAACATGGCATTGATGCAAAATGCATGCAAACATCAAGCAAACACCTCAAAACAAGGATGCAACATGATAATATGAAACTACATACAAATCTAAGCAAGTTTCATATAGAGTATGCTCAAAACGGAGCAACGGTGCAACACATACACTCCAAACAAGACATAGCAACAATCTGTCCCAAAGCAGCAACTAGGCAACTTGCAAGCATCAAAACAATATGCTACAGCAGCTGAACATGAAAACAAAAGGCATGGACATGATGTACAGGTAAAGCACAACAAAATATGAACACTGAGCTATCTCCAGAAATCACTAGAACAAGCTCAAAAGGACATGGTAAGATTGCAAATAATAACAGGTTCACAGACTTGGCAGAAATTACTGGACATGACAGAAATAACATCAGGTAGCAATGTTCAGAGCACGAAATCAACATGCTACAGGAACTTAACATGGCAAAACAAGACATGACATGAATCTACTAAATGCATATGACAAAAGTCCCTTACTGACCATAAACCAAAAGGGCACAGAAGATATGATGGCAACCATGTGAACATAGCAAGTTTGGTAACAGGTTTCAGACTTGGCAGAAAAACAGAGCATGGCAGAAACAATAATATGAAGGCATCTTGGTGAGCTTGATGCACTCACCACAAGGCAATACATGACAAAACAAGCATACCTACAGCAAGATGGCATGTTTATGAAGTTATCCATGGCAAGAGCAAGTACATAGCATGTATGAAACAACTACAACAAGCTTGGCAAAATTGAATATCATGTTAAGAATCTGCCAGAAATATTTTATAGCAAAAGTAGAGCAAGATTGAGTCATGCTATGGCACTCCATAATTGCAAAAAAGGGCAGGAATGGATCAATTACAAAAATATCTACAAAACATCCTTACTGAACATCTCCAAAATATGCATGGATCTCTCTGTAGCATCAAGTTTACATGGCAACAAAATAACAGCAGACAAAGACTTGTGCTAGTGCTTGTGCTAGTCACCACAGAGATCACAAAAATACATGGCATACACCCCTGGAAAGATGGCATGGCATACAACAAAACACATGTAGAGCTCATGCCCATAAGATGCACAGATTAAATGATACAAAAATAAAAAATCCTCAAGTTCTGATAAGTAACAGCAGATAACAGCAACTAGCACTCTTGCAACGATGATTTGGGCATCAAGATGGACTCAAATGAACATGGTGCAATGAAACAAAATAAAGAGCATTTCGAGATGAACATTTCGATATAATATGCACGCAAAACAGAGCAACGGATGAGGAAATATGGCATGATGAACAGGGCATGATGATAACATCAGAAAAAGACAGTGGAAAATCAACCTCCGAGAATTCCGGATCTAGGGCTCCTCGCACGCGGATCGAGGCAGGGGCGCGAGCTTGCCGAAGGGGGCGAGGGAGGGCGGATCCGGCCGGGGGGGGGAGCTCGCCGGGGCTCGGGGAGGAGGCCTCGCGGCGAGGGGGCGCCGGATGGCGGCGGGACTGCGGCGCGGCGACCTCGGGGCGGCGCCGGCTGGAGGAGGCCGGGGCGGCGAAGGGCGGCGGCCGCGCGCGGGCTCATGGCTGCGGGGCGCCGGCGCTGGAGGCGACGGGCGGCGGGGCTCGGGCCCGATCTGGCCCGAGGCGGGCCGGATCTGGGCCCCGGTGGGCTGCGGCGGCGGGGAGAGAGAGAGGGCCGGCGGCGGCGACGTGGCGGCTCCGGATTGGTCGAGAGCGGCGGCGCGAACATGTCCGGCGGCGGGGATTTTTGTCCGGTGGCGCGAGGAGGAGGGAGGCTAGGGTTGCACCGCGAAATTTCGGGAGGGCACACATATATATAGGTAGAGGGAGCTAGGAGAGTCCAAACGAGGTGCGGTTTTCGCCCACGCGATCGTGATCGAACGACCGAGAGCATGGCGGAGACTTAGAGGGGCTTTGGGTTGTTTAGAGAGGGAGTTTTGCTGCAACACACAAAAGGACTTTGCGGATGCCCGGTTAACCGTTGGAGCAACAAACGACCTCCAAATGGAACGAAACTTGACCGGTGGTCTCCCGGTGGTATACCAAGGCCACTTGACAAGACTCGGTCCATTCCGAGAACGTTTGACATTCGCTCACGAAAAGAAACAAGAGGGATGCACCGGAGGAGGTGGGAGTACCGGATTGCAAAACGGACAACGGGGAAAATGCTCGGATGCATGAGACGAACACGTATGCAAATGCAATGCACATGATGACATGATATGGGATGCATGACATGAACAAAAATGCAACACGCAAGCAGAAGACATGGCAACAACGACGAATAACTGGCAGACACCTGGCGCATCGGATCCGGGGCGTTACACCGGCCCCGGCCCCTCTTCTCTCCTCCCGACTCGCCGCGCTCGCCGGAAGCCGCCACTCCGGCGAGATCCACCACCGCCGTCCGCTCCACTCCGTCGCCCTCGGCCGCTGCCGTCACCACCGTCGTCACCGCCGCATCGCGCCGCGCCTCCCTGTGCCTCCGCCCATCGCAGCCGAGCCCCAGAGCCACCGTCCGCTCGAAGCCGCCGCTGCCGTCGGTGTTTTCACTCGCCGCCAACACCGCCCGTTGCCGCGGTAAGCCGCCGCTGCCCCCGTCCGTCCGATCTGGATCGGGCGATCCAGATCCTTTTCTTTTTTTCTTTTCTAAACTTTTTCCTTTATAGAGGGAACGTTCGTTGTCTAAGCCTCCGGAGCGAACGATTTCGTTCTTTAGTTCTCTGTAGCGAACGTTCGCTATTTAGACTTTTCCTTTTATTTTAGTTTTCTGCCAGGGACCCGCTTGTGATGATTTTATTTACAGATTAGTCCCTGATTTTCAAACGGTCACTACTTTTTACTCGTTTGTCCAAATCCAACGAAACCAACGCCTACTTCTTCGTTATGATCTCCTCTATCCAGTAAAACAACTTAAACATATTTTTGAATGTTTTAAAATTTGAATTAGACCAGATTTGAATTCAAACTTCGTTTGATCATAATTTGAGTTTTATAACTCCGTTTGAGTTGATTCTTTTTGCTATTCGAAGCTCTTGACCTAAACTTTCTGATAAGGCCAAATTCACATAATTTTGGTACTGTTAGAAATTGTTTTATGTTGCAAGAGTTATTTGCTTGGTTTTGATGTTTTCCGAACTGTCTTCTTCGTTCTTCCCGATCTTTTGAGTGATTGGTTATGTGTGGTTACTATTGCTTGCTTATGATAGATTGACCGGAGTGTGACGAATAGATCTATCAAGAGTGTTGAGTGCGAATCATCTTCATCAACATTGCAGGCAAGTTCACACTTTGATCATATTCCTTTCATACCCAGTTTTTATGCATTAGTTTCACCCTCAAACACTGCATGGTTAGGACTTGATAACATGTTAGTATTGGGAAGTAGTTGATGAGATAGGAACCTATTGACCTGCAATCAAACCTTGGGAGTTACTTCTACGTTATGATTATATTGCTATGCTATGCTCGTAGATGTGGATTGGGTTTGAGTGATTACATGACAGATGTGAGATTGTTAATTAATGGTTAACTTAAGGTGGCTACTTTATTTTACATCTGGGTGAATTGAGGCACCTGGGGAACCCAGTGATTGCCTGTATTTTTTGGAAATCCCGGGGTACCGTGTGATTCTCCTATGGACCGCCACCCAGGCTCAAAGGGATCATGAGATTATTCATACTAAAAACTTCCGTGTGCAGCCACAAGCTATTATGGGCTCTAGCATAGTTGATTAAGTCGTGTGAACTCTTACAGTGGTAGACTAGCAGATGTAGGGGAAAGTAGGTGTAACTGTCTACCCATCGTAAGGTGCTAACGCTTCTGAAAGACTCTGTCTCGGTCATCCGTTTCTCAAACACCATGTAGTGCGAGAAATCCAACGGAGGAGATCGAGTCTTGTGGGGAAAAGTGCACAAACCTCTGCAGAGTGTACAAACTAATCATGGTTAGTCGTGTCCCCGGTTATGGACATCTTGAGTATCTGGTTCTTGGATTATCATTTTGATCTCATCACGTTACTTAAATAATTTGTTGGGTTTTTAATGATTACTTTTAGTTGGGATTGAGAGGGGGTTTACCTTCTCAATATTTTTCAACCAACTTTGTAGTTAAATAAAATATAATCCTTTGCAGTAGGGAAAAATTGGCTTTTCGCAAAAACATTATAACCATAGAGCTTTTCCACTAGCCATATATGCATGTAGTGATAATTATTATTCATCATTATCCTATGGTGTGAATTTGCCAGTACATTCAATGTACTGACCCTTTGTGGCTGCAACGTCTTATGTTGCAGGAATCTTACGACAAGTAAGTGATACGTTAGGGTTACGATTTCTACACTCAACTTTGCCATTGGTGCTGATGGGAATCCACAACCTTGTTACTTCCGCTATTTGGATTGAGGTAATAGTATTTACGTTACTTTATACATGTGATTTACCTCTGTTATAAATCCTCGAGTACTGTGTGTGTCAGCATACCGATCCAGGGATGAAACTTAAGCACAGAGACTTGACCGTCTGAGGTCGGGTCGCTACAGCGAGCTTTCAGTGAAGCAAGGGGTCGGGCGTATGAGGACCTCTACCAACGGTTAGGCACGAAGGAAGGCGAAAGGGACATCTATAAGATGGCCAAGATCCGAGAAGGAAGACGAGGGATATTGGCCAAGTCAAATGCATCAAGGACGGAGCAGACCAACTCTTGGTGAAGGACGAGGAGATTAAGCATAGATGGCGGGAGTACTTCGACAAGCTATTCAATGGGGAGAATGAGAGTTCTACCATTGAATTAGACAACTCCTTTGATGAGACCAACATGCATTTTGTGCGGCGAATCTAGGAGTCTGAGGTCAAGGAGGCTTTAAAAGGGATGAAAAGAGGCAAGGCGATGGGCCCTGATTGCATCCCCATTGAGGTGTGGAAAGGCCTCCGGGACATAGCGATAGTATGGTTAAAAGCTTTTCAACCTCATTTTTTGACCAAACAAGATGCCAGAAGAATGGAGGCGGAGTATATTAGTACCAATCTTCAAGAACAAGGGAAATGTTCAGAGTTGTACTAATTACCATGGAATTAAGCTGATGAGCCATACAATGAAGCTATGGGAGAGAGTCATTGAGCACCGCTTAAGAAGAATGACAAGCGTGACCAAAAATCAGTTTGGTTTCATGCATAGGAGGTCGACCATGGAAGCCATTTTTTTGGTACAACTTATGGAGAGATACATGGAGCAAAAGAAGGACTTGCATATGGTGTTCATTGACTTGAAGAAGGCCTATGATAGGATACCGCGGAACATCATGTGGTGGGCCTTGGAGAAACACAAAGTCCCAACAAAGTACATTACCCTCATCAAGGACATGTATGATAATGTTGTGACAAGTATTCGAACAAGTGATGTCGACACTGATGACTTCCTGATTAAGATAGGGCTGCATCAGGGGTCAGCTTTGAGCCCTTATCTTTTTGCCTTGGTGATGGATGAGGTCACAAGGGATATACAAGGAGGAGATATCCCATGGTGTATGCTCTTTGCGGATGATGTGGTTCTAGTTGACGATAGTCCGACGGGGGTAAATAGGAAGTTAGAGTTATGGAGACAAACCCTGTAATCGAAAGGGTTTAGCCTTAGTAGAACTAAAACCGAGTACATGATGTGCGATTTTAGTACTACTAGGTGCGAGGAGGAGGTTAGCCTTGATGGGCAGGTGGTGCCTCAGAAGGACACCTTTCGATATTTGGGGTCAATGCTGCAGGAGGATGGGGGTATTGATGAACATGTGAACCATCAAATCAAAGCCGGATGGATGAAGTGGCGCCAAGCTTCTGGCATTCTCTGTGACAAGAGAGTGTCACAAAAGCTAAAAGGCAAATTCTACAGGACGGCGGTTCGACCCGCAATGTTGTATGGCGCCGAGTGTTGGTCGACTAAAAGGCGACTTGTTCAATAGTTAGGTGTGGCGGAGATGCGTATGTTGAGATGGACGTGTGGCCACACAAGGAAGGATCGAGTCCGGAATGATGACACACGAGATAGAGTTGGGGTAGCACCAATTGAAGAGAAGTTTGTCCAACATCGTCTGAGACGGTTTGGGCATATTCAGGTTTGAGCATATTTAGCGCAGGCCTCCAGAAGCTCCAGTGCATAGCGGACGGCTAAAGCGTGCAGAGAATGTCAAGAGAGGTCGGGTAGTCTTGAAGGATTGGAGTATCACCAAAGAACTAGCTATGGACAGGGGTGTGTGGAAGCTTGCTGTCAGAGCCATGAGTTGGTCGCGAGATCTTATGAGTTTCACCTCTAGCCTACCCAAACTTGTTTGGGACTAAAGGCTCTGTTGTTGTTGTTGCTGCTGCTTGTCTGTGTGAGCAAATTGGTTCTAAATCCTTGAAATCCTGATGGCATATGCAAACAAGTTGAAAAGCACTGTCCAATATGTTTCACTCTGCAAGAGGTACAGATTTGATTCAGAGTATTTGGATCTTTTTGCTGCAGTTATTTCCAACTCCTGGAAACGCGCATTTGACTCATTGCCATCCATAGAATAGAACCTCAGACTAACCTGCCGGTGCCTGAAAAGATAAATTGTTAGACATGGTCATGACCGGTTGTTCATGGTACTTACAGTATCTGTACTGCCCAGAAAGTGAGGGGCAATCTGTTAGTTGTCACCATCCAACCGAGTGCTGAACGTAGACGTTCTGCTACTGGTACTACTAGCATCTATGTGCTTGACTTGGCACTGCACTAACAGGGTTTCAT
Organism: Triticum aestivum; assembly: GCF_018294505.1. Taxonomy (NCBI): domain Eukaryota; kingdom Viridiplantae; phylum Streptophyta; class Magnoliopsida; order Poales; family Poaceae; genus Triticum; species Triticum aestivum. The sequence goes on along the minus strand of NC_057808.1, from coordinate 297,114,449 downwards.
TGTTTTCTTGTCTCTGCGCAAAAAATCTTTGATATCTCAGTCACGCGCTTTAGTCTCCGATCCCCTCGTCTTGACTGACCAAAGCCAAGCCCAGCCAAGCAGGCTAAATTTCCTGCGCTACTACAGTACTTATTTGTAGGTATCTTGGTTCTTTCATTTACTTATTGCTTGTACCTTGGCTTCCAACTTCAGCTCCCTCGATAGTTGGTTTACATCAAACTTTATCGCAGAGCTCCACCTATGATCGCCTGATCAAAATCAGCACCATGGCATTGGCTGTAGCAAATTCAAGCATGTATCTCGTGATCTTCATGATTAGCATGTCCTACCAATGCATCGCTCTCCTCGCTTCCGCAATACCCACCAACTACACTGCTTCTGACATGCTTGTTACTTCTGTTCATGGCCGCCCCGTTACCAACACCACAGTGACCATGGCCGACGGTGTACCATCCGTAAACTTCTTAGAGCACGAGGCACCTCTCTTGTTACCCCCGAGCGAATCCAAAGGCTGGGCGGCAGTTGATGATTCGAATCCGGCCACGCATCGTTACAGAGTTCTTACTAGTAAGGCTCCTAGGGAAGATCCGGTAACCTGTTCTGCCCCTTGCAGAGGTAATTGCACAAGCCAAACGGACAGAGTGAGTCCTAGGAATCACCACATCCCTTCTCCTTTTGTTCCCCCCGTTGCCTCAAACGGTAGCACAGCTGAGCGGCTTCCTTCTATCCGCCGGCGAGTACAACGAAGAGTGCACCGTCGACACAAGAAGAAAGTTGACACCATCAAAGTAAGGAAACTGCTGGGTGTTTATCACCATCCGACGAGATTACAGAGTGAGCCTACAGGCTCGAGAGTTACCGCCGTAGCTGTAGGTTCTGTGGTGTCGGTCTTGCTCTGTGTCCTTGCAGGGCTTTTGCCGTGGTGTATGTGTCGCAACTCGGCAACGGCAGCATCTATCGACTCGGAGTCCATCCTGAGGCCTGAGCTACTCCAGCAAGCAGCAGGCCCTGGCCGATACAACTACTGCGAGCTGGCAGCCGCAACGAGCAATTTCGCCCAGAGCAAGAGGATCGGGCGAGGGGGGTTCGGGTCGGTCTATTGTGGCTACCTGGATGAGCAGGACCGTCATGTGGCAGTCAAGATGTTCTCCATGGAATCGCTAGACCAAGGGAGTATGGAGTTTGAGCACGAGGTGAAGATCATGAGCCAGCTCAGGCATCGGAACGTCGTCCAGCTCCTGGGCTGGTGTGATTGCCGGAAAGGGCTCTTGCTTGTCTATGAGCTTGTGCCTGGAGGCAGCCTGGACAAGCGTCTCCATGACCCTGAGAAACTGTTAACCTGGCAAGAAAGGTACTACCAAGCCTTTTCCAGTTATGAAACAAATGTTTATCTGCTTCATCGCTTTAACAGAGATTTTTTATACGTCCTCCTCACAGGTACAAGATCGCACTTGGCCTAGGCTCAGCCCTACAATACCTCCACATGGAGTGCAACCAATGTGTCATGCACGGCGACATCAAACCAAGCAACATCATGCTTGACTCGTCGAACAACGCCAAGCTAGGCGACTTTGGGCTAGCACGGCTTGTTGACCATGGAGCAGAACCACAAGCAACGCAGGTAATAGCGGGGACCGTCGGGTACATGGACCCTGAGTTTGTGAGCAGCCAGAAGCGCGGCACAGAATCAGATGTCTATAGCTTTGGCATTGTGCTTCTTGAGATCGCCTCTGGCATGCGACCAGTGGCTTTGGGGCAGCCAGCAGAAGCCTCCGTGCAGCTGCTGAGACGCGTCTGGGACATGTACGACCGCAACTCGATCCTTGATGCCGCAGATAGAAAGCTCGGTGGCGATTTCGACGGACACCAGATGGAGCGCGTGCTTGTGACAGGTCTCTGGTGCGCGCATCGCCACAAGAGCCAGCGGCCGTCCATTGAGCAAGCCATGGTCGCCCTGCGTCGTTGTGAAGATGATTTTGAGTCGCCGGTGGTTCCGGTTCCACTTCCGGCCATGCATTGGTCCGACTCAGAGCAAATACGTTCCTTGGAGGAACAGGCATATGGCGACCTGCCCACCGGGAGCTCCAGTTCGGCATGCTTGTCTGCTGCTACTGTTTATCATACGCTTGAGCACTCGTCTCATCTTCAGGTACTCGACAGGTGCTGGAACCCATGGCAGTCGCTCTAACAGCTTAAACATTGCAGCAATATGCGTGATTTTTGAAAATGATCCTGCTCCTCATTTGTGCTGCAGGAGGCAACTCTGCCTTGAAAGAAGAACGTACGACCAAGCCAAGGCTAACAAAGTGGCGGCGGGGCTTTAGCTTCGACTTGATGATGCAGTCGTGATCGAAAGGGATAGGATATTTGTTGCTTGTGCGATGTGTCATGAGATTATCATTATTTTCGGGGTTTTTTGTCGGTTTCCGCATGGTAAATTGTATTACAGCACTACTGCAGAACAGATTAGCCTTGACGGGCTCAAAATGATTAGTGGCGAACTTTGCTGTGGAGGGCGTCCGCCATTGACATCCTGCGACTGCTAATAGATCAGTAGTGGCGGGTTGTACTTCTTACCCGCCACATGTCATAGGTATCACTAGCGGGCTTCTCTCGTAGCCCGCCACAATCATTTGCCGCAATCAGTGGCCAGGCCTTATTTACGCCCGCCATTGGCAGCAATCCCGAGTAGCCATTTAACCAACTCGCTCGATGCGGGTACGGTGGTTGGACTCAGACCTGGCCACATCAGTAACCTCTCATCCCGTCTCTGTCAAGATGCACACTGCAAGGTCATTGAATCGCCTCTCTGCTATCTTCTGCATCGTCGGGAGCCCACAACGGGTCGCTCAAATACTCTCACCCAAGGGGACATCGTCTCCCTGAGCTGCTCTGCCCGATGCCCGCCCCGAGTCTACTGGTACCTATGCTTCATGTCTGTCGCAGAGACCTCCTCCCACTCTCGCAATCCCATCTATCATTGAGAACACAGTAACTAAGGGTATTAGTCAAGCTAACAAAATATCACACAGAAATTAATATAGAAGTGCAGGGCAACAAGCATTGTGTCATGACATAATTAATAGTTTGACAATGTGTTTGAAAGGATCCTATATATCTAGCACTAGGGACGTCGGTAATCGATTGCCGACAGAAACAAGTCAGCGACAACGTTCTTCATATGTGTGGTGTTCCATTCTGATGCTCGTTCGTTCTTCGTCTCTGCCTCGTAGTGGAGCATTCTCCCTCTCCTTCTCTTCTGGCCACTGGGTGATGAGTTAATGATTTTTCAAATGTGGTGTTGTGCGCACATAGTCTTTCATGAGGATCATGGCATAGTAATCAGACTTGCGGTAGCTTTCATCTCTCCGTTCTTGATGGCAACAGAAGCTGGTTTGGAACTTGAAGTTTGAATTCCTTGTTAGGTCTTTTTCTGGACTTATGATACATCAAGAGCATTCAGAACTTTCTTCAATTGAGTCTAGGGCTTTTTAGGGTCTTCCTTTGAATCAAAGAAATAAGTCCGGCCACCTTCTGAGAATGGTGCGATTACGATCAGGTGTTTGCTGCTGCGCAAAAGAATTGAACAAAGTAAATGCATGAGATTGAAACCGAAGAAGTCAGATATGTGCGGCAGCATAAAGAAGTGAACACTTATGTTTCGAAGTATGGCACGACATAGTTATCCTTGTGCTCATGTTTCGCAAGCATGCACTAGTAGAGGTATTTTGTGATGATTTCATGCTCCTGGCCTTCTTTGCATTCCATGTTGTAAACGTGCATGCGATAAGGATCGAGGAAAACACCTCCCTTATTCTGGAATATGGGATCTGAATCTTGAAATAACGTGCCCGTGACTTTTTTGAATTCATGGACATTTTCTACAATTCATGAACATTTTTTTCAAAATGGCGAACACTTCTAAAATACATGCACATTTTCTTGAATTTTTGAACATTTTTTAATTTGTGAAAAAATTTAGAACTCGAGATTTTTTTAAAAATTTGAGAACATTTTGCAAATTCATGAATATTTTTAAAATTCAGTTTTTGTTTCAAACCCCTATAATCTTTTTAATGAAGACCATTCGACATGAATGGTGACCTATCTTAGGAACAATGAATGTTTTTTAATGAAGCAAAAATAAAAAATAAAAGATGAAAGGAAAAAAAGCAGAGCCCGCCAAGCCCATGGGTCGACCCAAAGCGCTCACGGAGGCTGGGGTGCACGATAGGAGGCTAAATCGGATATCCCAACCCGCGCGCTAACTAATGACCGTAGTAGCCCTAAAAAAACTAACGACCGTTGTTTCTAAAAACACTAATGACCGTAGTGATCCGGAAGGGCTATATCTGGCTTATAGCGTGATGTACGCCCGGCTCGCTGAAGGATTTTGCCTGAAATCAGTAATTGAGGAGTACTCTTTACAAATGTCACTCCGATCTCCCAGATTGCGACAAGTGGCGTACGATATGTGCGTCAGTTGTTGCAACCTATGAGTTTTCCCATTTGTCTAGATTCGTTTATTCAAAATGTTTATTTTTTAAACCGTGCGTCCAAATCTCGAACCATTTTCACCGTTGGATTCCTCGTGTCAAGATCTTCAAAATTAGATCTCATGTTGATAGCTTTCGACAATTTTTTTTGCACGAAAAAAATGAACGAAAGAAACCCGAACCGGGAGCACTTTTTTTCCTTTCCAAAGAGGCACGACTGTGCATTTCATGGAAGCAAATTCGTGCCTTCATGAGAAGTAAATCTATGCCTCTAACGGAAGAACACTTTTTTTCTTTTCGGAGAGACATCCACGAGAAGTAAATTTGTGTCTATGAGTTTTCCCCTTTTTCGAGAGGCATCCACGAAAGTAAATCTATGCCTACGTGTTTTCCCCTTTCTTGAGAGGCATCCACGAGAAGTAAATCTGTGCCTCTCTCAGAAGGAAAAAACATGTTTTCCCCTTCTCCGATAAGCACGACCGTGCCACTCGCGGAAGCAATTCCGTGCCTCCACGAAAAGCAAATCAGTACCTCTCACGGAAGAAGAAAAAAATGCATTTCCCCCCTTTTCTAATCCTTGATTAACCTTTTCCAAATACAAGATTAAGATATACATTTTCATCCTTTTTTCTATACATATTTAACAGTTTCAAATGTTTGATTAACATTTTTCAAATACAATATTAACATTTTTGAATACATAGTCAATATTTTTCTATACACCTTTACCATTTTTTTAAATCCTGATAACATTTTTAAAAGATTAGCATTTTTAAAATACATAATCAATTTTTTCCTACACATTTTTATGTTTTTGTACTCATTTTTTTAATGCATGAGAAACATTTTCTCTATACACATGTAACATTTTTCAAATTCTTGGTTAACATGTTTTTTGAATGTTTTTATGTAAAGTATTTTTGCAATTTATTTATTTATAATATTTGGAAGTATAACTATTTTTATAGTTGCACCAACATTTTTTTAACACTGCACAAAACTTTTTCGAAGTATCTCTTGAAATATGTGCATTTTATTTTTTTATATCAAGAATTAGAAAAAATAAAATAAAAGGGAAAAACGAAATCTAGCTTTTTGGAAAATCTAAATTGACCGGCGGCTGGTCGGAGCGTTGATGGGCAACACAAAGCTCGTTTGGGGTGGGGGTGGCTGCTTCAACAACCTCTGGACATTTGTGCAACTGCCGGAGGGCTCCGCTCACGATGACGTAACTACCGAGAAACCGTCGGCTCGGGGAGGGGGGGGGGTGGGGGTTGCAGTCGTCGTGCGGCTACCCTACTAGTTTCGGCGGCGGGCATCGGCTACCAGGGAAGGCGGTCGTGAGCTGCTACGTCCATTACGGCCGCAGGAGTTCCGGTGAACCTCCATATCGATCGCGCGGTCATTAGCGGGGCAGACTCAAATCGGCGGGTCGGCGGCGGCTAGGGTGGCGTGGCTTGCATTGGAGATAGGCCATAGAGTCACAGGTGGACGGACGGGCGGCGACGGCATTTCCCAATATGGAGTTAACAGCGGCTAGGGTGGCGCGGCTTGCGTTGGAGGATAGGCCACAGGGTCACGGGTGGACGGACGGGCGGCGACGGCGTTTCCCACGATGGAGTTTTCGGGTACAAATCGTCGGCGGAGGAGGCGGGCGGTCGGCGGTGGTTATTATGCCCTAGAGGTAATAATAGAGTGGTTATTATTATATTTCCTTATTTACGATAAAGGTTTATTATTCATGCTAGAATTGTATTGAGCGGAAACTTAAATACATGTGTGACTACATAAACAAATACCGTGTCCCTGGTGAGCCTCTACTAGACTAGCTCGTTGATCAAAAGATGGTTAAGGTTTCCTAATCATAGACATGTGTTGTCACTTGATAACGGGATCACATAATTAAGAGAATGATGTGATGGACAAAACTCATCCGTTAGCTTAGCATATGATCGTTCAGTTTATTGCTACTGCTTTATTAATGGCAAATACATATTCCTTCAACCAGAGATCATGCAACTCCCGGATATCCGAGGAATACCTTGTGTGCTATCAAACGTCACAACGTAACTGGGTGATCACAAAGATGCTTTACAGGTATCTCCGAAGGTGTCTGTTGAGTTGGCATGGATCGAGATTGGGATTTGTCACTCCGTGTGACTGAGAGGTATCTCTGGACCCTCTCGGTAATACAACATCACAAGAAGTGAAGGAAATATGCCCTAGAGGTAATAATAAAGTTGTTATTTTATATTTCCTTATTAATGATAAAGGTTTATTATTCATGCTATACTTGTATTGATCGGAAACCTTAATACATGTGTGAATACATAAACAAACACCATGTCCCTAGTGAGCCTCTACTAGACTAGCCCGTTGATCAAAGATGGTTAAGGTTTCCTAACCATTGACATGAGTTGTCATTTGATAACGGGATCACATCATTAGGAGAATGGTGTGATGGACAAGACCCATCTGTTAGCTTAGCATAATGATCGTTCAGTTTTATTGCTATTGCTTTTTTCATGTCAAATACATTCGACTATGAAATTATGCAACTCCGGGATATCGGAGGAATGTCTTGTGTGCTATCAAATGTCACAACGTAACTGGGTGATTATAAAGATGCTCTACAGGTATCTCCGAAGGTGTTTGTTAAGTTTACTGGTACATCAGGTGCTATACAAACGGTTTTTAACCCCTTTCCCGACGGCATTTTAAACCGTCGCCTAGTGAGTGTGAGCGATAGGGGGGTCCTTCCCACACGACCCAGAAACTGTCGGCAAAATGAGGTCGTGTGCAACGGGCGAGCGATCAAATACGATTATACAAGCCCAATCGGTTCCGGTCGTAAGTACATCCCACACAGGCAGTCCCAAACAAACATTTCTGTTTGTTATGTACATTCCACATAGTCGATCCAAGGAATACTTTTCCATTCTTATGTACATCCCACACAGTCAATCCAGTGAAATCGTTTTCGTTCGTATGTACATCCCACACAGTCAATGTAGGGAAAACGTTTCCGTTCGTATGTACGTCCCACACAGTTTTATGTATAGGCTCGCGTGTGATAGGTGTAACTATCACACACGCTCTGCCTCGGTTAACCGTTTGCTTTTATTCAACTACATCACACACGATTTGATGAAGAAAACTGTGTGGCATTGGGCTATCCATCACAAGCGCTTTTACTGCTAGAACCATTTGCAAAGTTCCATGACCCATTTAGTAGGTTTATTAGTTTACAATTTATAATTTCAGTATTACGCAAATTCACATTTCATATCGAACAGTTGTTTGCTAACTTCATATCAGGCACATAAATATATTTTAACATCACAGTACAATAGCTACCTGAAAACAGCACAATACAACATATAGCTAGTTCAGCTTCATAAGAACAATATTAGAATAATATATTCATTTCCCTAATCGAGATCATCCAGACTCGTCTTATCCACCTCTGCTTTCAGTTCAGTAAGAACCTGTTTTGCACTGGCCAACTGGGAAAGTGCCTTCTCCTTCGCCAACACCATCTTAGCAAAGTCTGATTTAAGAAATCTGAGCTCATTCTCCACCTTCCTCTTTTTATCCCGCATCTTCAAATATTCTTCAGCATTGACAACACTTTCTCTAAGCCTACCTCTGTTCTCTTCCTCATACATGCTCCAGAGCTTTGCTAGGCACATCTTCAAAGACTGTGGCCACTCTTGATCAACCCACTCCAAGTAAAAACACTTCCGTTCATCCTATAATATTTAAAACTAGATCAGTAACAATTGTAGCAGAAATGGGTTTATAGCAACATAGAGAATCACCAATACTTATTTTGAAAAACTGAAGAAACAGGTTAATTATGACATATCTTCTTAAAAAAGATCAATGTGCAAATGAACTAATTGCTACTGAGACAACAACCCAATTCTGAAACATCAAAAGCTATAATTAACTACAACAACGCTACAAGTTCTTACTCATGCACTATAAATAATAAATTGAACATTTTATGAGGAAGCTAAATATAACTGCAATAGCATAGCGACAGTGTTTGGGTGACAGCAAATTGATACTAACAGGTGTGTACATGCACAAATTTAGTAACATAGAACTAATAGCACTAAGGCCATCCACTATGTATGCCAAAACCGGTGTAAAGACAACTGTTGCTACATTTCGCACCAGTGCCCTGCACTGGCGAGCCGATGCAGCGGAAAAAAATCAGGGACCCGGACTCCGGAGCACCTAGTTGCTCCGATGCCCAGTTCCTTCATGCCATAAAGATTTAGTATTTTACTGCTTGGCTGCTCGGATGTGTGGACAAAAGTTGGCTGCACAAACTGCTGAAGCGGTGCCAAATAATTTACTAATTGCACTGCTGATGGGATGGAAACATTTTTAGATACTAGGTACAAACTGTGACACTGTCTTAGGATGCGTTTGGTTGAAGGTGTGGTATGAATCGGTTGGGACCGTGACATTGTCTGAATCACATCTAACAAATGATTTGTAACAACGAAAGAGGGGCTAACCTTCTCTACACATGCCAGAAACTTCCTCCCACCGTCCACAGATTGAAACGCAACTAGCTTCATGCATGGAGATTGATGGTGACAACGAGCAGACAGATCTTCAGCTACCCCGCTCCATTCGTTGAAACTAATGGTCCTAGGGAACTACAAGAGGAAGAAATGACTCAAATCGACCGCCCGGTTAAAATCCTTCATTCCAAGTCATAGCCCGAGAGAGAGAGAGAGAAGAGAGTGAAAGTGCAACTATCCCTGAGTGGTTTTGGTAATTCCTAACAACATATCGCTCATTGAGCTAATGCTATTTCAAGATAGATATTTCAGGAAAGCTCAATGATTGGCATAGCATGGATCAGAAATTGGACCCTTCAAAATGCTAAGGACAAAAGATTGGCTCAAGCTCAAAGCATAAGACTCTACATTTTCTATTTTAGTGATCCAAGATCACATTGAGTCTATAGGAAAAGCCAATACTATTAAGAAGGGATGAGGTGCTTGCTCAAAATGCTTAGTGATATGCTCCAAAACCCTCCACTACTTTCTCATATCCACATATGTCCCCCACCAAATATCCAACTCGGCCCCACCGATTCTTTCTATCCGGCGCCACCGAGTTCAGTTGACATAGCCACTACCATAAACCCTAGTCTTTTCGGTCTCACCGATAGGGATCTCGGTCTCACCGAGATGGGATTGCAATCTCTCTGTTTCCCTTCGTAACGTTTCGGTCAAACCGAGATGAGCGATCGGTCCCACCGAGATTGCAATGCAAACACTCTGTTTCCTTTTCGTAACGTTTCGGTCAAACCGAGATGAGCGATCGGTCCCACCGAGATTGCAATGCAAACACTCTGTTTCCTTTTCGTAACGTTTCGGTCCAACCGAGATGAGCGAATCGGTCCCACCGAGTTTGCCTGACCAACTCTCTGTTTGACTATTACCAAAATCGGTCCCACCGAGTTTGTGTAATCGGTCTCACCGAGATTACGTTATGCCCAAACCTAATGATATCGGTCCCACCGAGTTGACATGTCGGTCCCACCGAGAATCCTAACATTGACATTTTGAACTAAATCGGTCTGGCCGAGTTCTCTGAATTGGTCCCACCGAGTTTGGTGATTTGTGTGTAACGGTTAGATTTTGTGTGGAGGCTATATATACCCCTCCACCCACTCTTCATTCGTGGAGAGAGCCATCAGAACATGCCTACACTTCCAATACATATTTTCTGAGAGAGAACCACCTACACTTGTGTTGAGGTCAAGATATTCCATTCCAACCACATAAATCTTGATCTCTAGCCTTCCCCAAGTTGCTTTCCACTCAAATCTTCTTTCTACCAAATCCAATCCTATGAGAGAGAGTTGAGTGTTGGGGAGACTATCATTTGAAGCACAAGAGCAAGGAGTTCATCATCAACACACCATTTGTTACTTCTTGGAGAGTGGTGTCTCCTAGATTGGCTAGGTGTCACTTGGGAGCCTCCGACAAGATTGTGGAGTTGAACCAAGGAGTTTGTAAGGGCAAGGAGATCGCCTACTTCGTGAAGATCTACCCTAGTGAGGCAAGTCCTTCGTGGGCGACGACCATGATGGGATAGACAAGGTTGCTTCTTCGTGGACCCTTCGTGGGTGGAGCCCTCCGTGGACTCGCGCAACCGTTACCCTTCGTGGGTTGAAGTCTCCATCAACGTGGATGTACAATAGCACCACCTATCGGAACCACGGATAAAAAATCTCCGTGTCAACATTGCGTTTTCTCCCTCAAACTCCTCCCTTTACCTTCATATGCAATTGTTTTACATTCCGCTGCTATACTCTTAGAATTGCATGTGTAGGTTGATTTCTTAACTTGTGCTAAGTTGCTAAAATCTGCCAAGAACTAAAATTGGGAAAAGGCTAGATTTTTATTTGGTTAAGTAGTCTAATCACCCCCCTCTAGACATACTTTCGATCCTACAAGTGGTATCAGAGCTTTGGTCTCCATTTGCTTTGATTTCCATAGCTTTTGGTGGTCATAGCCTTGGTTTCACAACCTAGGAGAGTATGGCGTCTAGCGAGGGAAATTACCACCGGAGAGGTCCTTACTTTGATGGTACAAATTTTGCTAGTTGGAAGCATAAGATGAAGATGCATATTCTTGGACATAACCCCGCTGTTTGGCTATTGTGTGTATTGGCTTGCAAGGTGAATTCTTTGATGGGAGAGAACCAAACTGTGAAGCTACCGCGGAAGAGTTGAAGACGCTACAATACAATGCTCAAGCTTGTGATATTCTCTTCAATGGATTGTGCCCCGAAGAATTCAACAAAATCAGCCGTCTTGAGAAAGCAAAGGAAATTTGGGATACTTTGATTGATATGCACGAAGGTACCGACTCCGTCAAGGAATCCAAATTGGATGTGCTTCAAAGTCAATACAAGTTCAAAATGAAGGATGGTGAAGGTGTCGCCGAAATGTACTCTAGGCTTGCTCTCATCACAAATGAGATTGCCGGCTTGGGAAGTGAACAGATGACCGATAAATTCATCATCAAGAAGATCCTAAGAGCCTTGGATGGAAAATATGATACCATGTGCACATTGATCCAAATGATGCCCAATTACAAAGATCTCAAGCCAACGGAAGTCATTGGAAGAATTGTTGCTTATGAGATGTCACTCAAGGATAAGGAAGAGCTTCACAACAAGTCTAGTGGTGCTTACAAAGCCTTGTGTGATTCTCCCACATCATCAAGTGATAAACAAACCTTCAATGAAGAATTGAGCCTAATGGTAAAGAACTTCAACAAGTTCTACAAGAGTAGAAGCAAAGAAAGAAGTTCCAAGTCAAGGTCCTACAATGACATAAGATCTTCTAGTCGTGAGCATAATTGCTACAATTGTGGAAGACCCGGACACTACTCCAATGAGTGTACGGCTCCTTACAAGAGAAGAGAAGATTCTCCCAAAAGAAGAAGTAGAAGAGAAGAATCACCACCAAGAGAAAGGAGGACTAGAGATGATCTTTATGAACGAAGACCCTCTCGGAGAAGCAAGGACTCAGAAAGGAAGGATAAGTCATCAAGGAGCTACACAAAAAGAAGACATCAAGCTCATGTTGGTGAATGGGTATCCGGCTCCGACTCCGACAATCACTCCGAAAGAAGTTATCACTCCGACTCCGAATATACTCAAGATGAAGGTGTTGCCGGTCTAGCACTTGTGTCAACCAACTCCTACGACATATTTGACTCACCAAATGAAGGAATTGGAAGATGCTTCATGGCCAAAGGTCCAAAGGTAGCACATCCTGAGTATGTTGATTTCAATAGTGATGAAGATGATTTGCTAGGTGATGTTGATTTAATTGTTGACAACTCTAGTGATGAAAACTATGACGAAACGCCAATTAATCATGCTAATCAAGATAAAACGAATGATGATGATAAGAAGGAGATTGAGCATCTAACTAAAGAACTAAACACTCTTAAGTTAGCTCATGAAACTACCTTGGAAAATCATCGAGAACTTTTAAAGACTCATGATAAGCTACGCTTTGAAAAGCTCAACCTTGAGCAAGAGCATGAGTTTTTAAAGGCAACCAATGATGATCTTCGCAAGAAAAGTTCTTCTTACATTGCCAATCGTTTACTCTTGTCTACTTACATGCCACAAGTTAAATCTAGCAACAAGAACAAGAAAGATGTTTCATCTAGTAGTAAAAACAATCATGCTAAATCCAATGTTGTTGCTTCTAGTAGTTCTCTTGATTCCACTAATGATTCTCTTAGCCAAGTTGCACTTGAGCAAGAAAATAGCTTATTGAAGGGAATTATAGAGAAATGTGTTTACAAGAGCCTTGCCGGAAGTAAGCAATTTGAGGAAATTGTACGCAAGCAAGGAAGACACCGGAAGAATCAAGGTGTTGGTTTTGAAAGAAAGTTCAATGCCAATGGAGTTGAGTGGGAAGAAGATCAATACCCCAAGACGAAGTTTGTTCCTCAACAAGAGAAGGATGAACCTACTTCTTTCAAAGGGACACAAGCTCAAGATGATCTTCCACCACAAGACCACAAGCAAAAAGGCAAGGACAAGCTTCAAGAGGAAATTGATGCATTTGAAGAAGCACCCAAGGCCTTGGTCAAGTGGGTTCCCAAGATTACATCAAGTTCTACTTCATCAAGTACAACTACAACTCCGAGGATTCCCATCAAGATGGTGTGGATCCAGAAGAAGAAGAACTAGAGAGTTCTTGAGGGTGACTCCACCAACATACTTCACTCTTATCATTTTGGCCAGAACAAGTACAAAAAACTTCCATATCTTGCACTAGTTCAAGGAGTCACAAACCCTCTTGTTGGTAAGACAAGGTACAAGGTAACCCAATGCTTTCATGGACATCATCTTGTGTATGCATCACTCTATGTCTATGGATATCCTTGTTTGTTCCTTGTGGGACTAACCCGTGTAGGTATTGAAAGTGCAACTCGCTCCAAAGGATTGCTCCAAATGATCTACATCGACATTGAGCATCTACATCTTCAACACCTACATGAAGTCATCATCGACAAAACCCAAGGTTAGTTCATCCCTCTAAGGGGGGATATCACATCTAGGGGGAGCTTTACTCTAATCAATTGAGTTAAAGCAACTCTAATGGTGTGAACACATCAATGCTTTATGTAAAAGTGGTAACCCCACTTGTGCTTAAACGATGAGTATGACCTATGATCAAATGTTCTCATTTGACTCCTAAGTCAATATACTCATATATAGATGACCTAGTCATCGCCAAATTGCTTGGTAGATGCTAGAGTGTTTGTGCATGCTTTGTCACATATTTCATTTGCCATTTTATTGTGTGAGCATGTTGGTTGCATACTTTACTCATCCGAGGACATCCATTTGTAGTTTTGATTGTTTAGCTCTTTCTCTTTTGCCAAATGGATGGACAAGAATGCCTAAGAACTCCCTCTAGCTATCTATGCTTTTCTCATCTCAAACTCTATTCATGCTACATCACAAAGTTTGATCAAGTCAGATTCGAACCACTCTGTGTGAGGAGCACTCGGAGTTCCCGATTCGTCATAGACTTAAACCTCCAAAACCTCTTTGTGCATCCCGGTCTGACCGATTCATCCTTTTCGGTCCTACCGAGTCACTAAGTTGATCTAGGATTTTCAATCTCGGTGCAACCGATTAGAACCTTTCGGTCACACCGAGTTGCAGTAACTGCCTGCAGTTTTGCATCTCGGTGCCACCGAGTCGTTCCACTCAGTCACACCGACAGGGTTAGGTTATATATACCGACGGGCCAAATTTTGGAAATTTTTCCGAACCTTCTCGCCCGCGCATAACCTGCTCTGCCTCTTCGGGTCTCCGGATCGTCCTCTCGTCGCCAGTGACCTCCCATCGCTGGTCTCCGCCACCGTCAACGGAAATCTTCACTGCCGTTGCCGCCGTAGCAAGTTCGTCGCCGAACTAGGGTACGAACTTGATCTTTGTGCTAATCCTTAACTCTGATTCTTAGCACATTGCTTTGCCATGATTCTTGCCACGATTGAAATCATCATGTCCAGCGAAAAGTTCCCGTAGATTAGTTTTGATTTGAAAATTTAGGGTTAGGTCTCCGCCGAATTCATCTCGGACCGACCGAGTTGTAGAAATCGGTCTCACCGATTTTGGCTTAGGCCAGAGCACACACGTTTTCGGTATGACCGAAAATGGCAAATCGGTGTGACCGAGTTCGATTCTTTGTGAAACCCTAGTAGTCTCGGTACCACCGAACTGTGACTCGGTCTGACCGAGTTCACTAGTTTAGGTTCCAAAAGCTGCTTCGGTATCACCGAGTTTACAAATCGGTAGATCCGAAATGCTTTCTGTGAAGAACTAAAACTAAGTTTTTAAGTCATCCATTTTGCAAAACTCCTGTACTTTGTGATGCTCATCTACTCTACCTCATCTATAACCTATTCACAGGGTCTGCTGTCAGAGTATTTGCAGAGATGTCTGACTAGAGTGATAGTCAGAACAGGTCTGAGCAACAGGTGCAGATGAGTGAGGGTTCAGATCCCTCTAGCAGCTATGATGAAGGCAGCAGGAGCACACCCAGCAATTTGCCAAAGGCTGCCACCAGGACAAGGAAGAAGAGGAATTCTGACTCTGAAGATGAAGATTATGTGGCAATTGAAGATGAAGCCACTTCAAAGAAGAAGGTGCTAAAGAAAGAGTATGGCACAGCTGCAACAAAGCCTGGAATGAAAACAAAGATGCCAGCAAGAAGACAGCCAATGTCAAAGCCAAGGAAAGTTGCCACAGGGGAAACCATGAAGTTTACCATTGAATCAGATGATGGTGAAGCAGCAGGTGATGGTAAGAAGAAAAGGGCCAGAACCACTACTTTCAAAGTTCTTGGCATGCCCTCAATGAGGAGAGATTCAGAGGAAGAGGAAGAGGATGCTGCAACAGCACCCAAAGCACAAAAGCTTATGGGAGATGCTATCAAATCAGGGGCTGCTCCATCTAAGCCCAAAGCTGCTCCCAAGGCTGCTGCTCCAGCTCCAAAGCCAAAACCCAAGAGGAGCACTAGGAATATCCCTGCTGAAGAAAAGAACAAGGCCCCAGTGCCTCAAGCTGCTGAAGAAGATGATGATGATTCTGTTGTTTTGAGTAAGCTGAAGCCCAAGATCCCTGACCACACTGATGCACACCCAGTTGCAGAGAACATGAAGATCAGGAAGGATGCAGGATTGAGACTATGGAGACAGTCTGATCCATATGCTATCAGGAGAAGGACTGCTGTGGACTATAGGTTTCACACTAAGGAACAACAGGACTTCTATGAGACTGTTTTGCTTGACAAGAAGCCCATTGTGTGTGATATGAGATGGGTTGACTGGGAATTCATCAAGGAAAATGAGGATCACTTCCCTGGAGTGCTTGATAGCTTTAAGGCATGTGGAGTGGATACTTTTGTTTCCCAGAAGCTCACCAAATGGAATGATGAGCTCATCATGCAGTTTTACTCCACTGCCCACTTCTATCCAGATTGGAAGGATTGTATGGATGTCTGAGGGTACTAGGTACCAATCTACAGTTGATGAATGGGCCAAGCTTATAAATGCTCCTGAGGAACATGAGGATGACTTGGACATTTATGCAGAGAAGAAGAAAGACCACAATAGTATGGCTAACATGTACAAGGAGATCCCAGATGCTGCTTTGGATACACATAAGTTTGGATCATTTCACTACCTGTTGTCTGGTCTGCCAACAATCAACTGGATCTTAAGGCACACACTACTACCCAAGTCAGGTGATCACAAGATGATCAGAGGACATGCTATAAACTTGCTGCATATATTTGATATACCACAGAAGTTCAAAGTCATGAGCCTGATTGTTGAAACAAGAAAGAGGACTGCAGCTGATCAGAAGAGAAGTTGTGGGTATGCTCCACACATTCAGGAGCTAATCAACTCAAAGATGGGCAAAGGCAAGTACATTTTGGCTAAGGAGCACCTGCCCACCTATCCTGAATTTGAAGATAACACTATTGTGATGAATGAGAATGAACCATCTTCAGCTCAAGCACATGAAAAGAGAGAGAAGGCTGCAAAGATGCCAACAGCAGAGGAGGCATCTCAGGTTTTCTTGAAGAGCAAGCAAGATCAGCTTGGATATCTGATCCAATCCACACTGAGGATTGAGAAGGGCTTGGCCACCCTGACCAAGAACCAGGAGAGTCTGGAGAGGATCATTGAGCAGAAATTCTATGACCTTGATGTCAAGGTGACAGAAATCCAAACTGCAGTTGAGCAACTTCAGGAGGAAGCAGAGGAGAAGAAGGGCAAGTCTACCACAGATGCTTTTGCCAGAGTGCCCAGAGGACAGAGATCTGCTGTAGTGCCATTGACAGACACTAGAGCTACAACATCAGCACCAGCAGCTACAGCTCCAGTTCCACCTCCAGCAGCTACTCCACCAGCTCCAGCTACTTCATCAGAAGCCTTCGTCCTTGGAGTTCTCTCAACACCACCTCCCGTAGATCAAGCCTGAGAGTCGTTTAGCACTATGCATTTTCAAACTTTTTGGTAACTTGTTGCCAAAGGGGGAGAAAAATGTATAGATCATAGGCTTCGAGAGAGAGAGTGTTGGTTTTTATCTCTCTTTGCACTTATTTGGTTTGGTTTGAAACTTTATTGTGTGCTTGTGTGAGCTACTTGTGTGAGATACTTGTTTGATCTTGTGTTTGATCATATGCTACCCTTAATGCTTGTTGGATGATATTATCTCTTATATACTAGATGACCATTCACTTGTTTTGGTGATGAGTGCATGCTTTTACTTCTATCATTTTGAGCGCTCCACCAAGATGTATGTGACATGGAAGAGTAACCCATGATCCTAATCGATTGTGCATTTGCATTCAAAAGCAAATTTTAAATAATGCACAAATTTAGGGGGAGCTCTTGCTTATCACATACTTCTCAAAGCGACGATGTTTTTTCAATACTATTTATCATTTGTCGAAGCTTTGATCTATATGTTGTCATCAATTACCAAAAAAGGGGAGATTGAAAGTGCAACTATCCCTGGGTGGTTTTGGTAATTCCTAACAACATATAGCTCATTGAGCTAATGCTATTTCAAGATAGATATTTCAGGAAAGCTCAATGATTGGCATGGCATGGATCAGAAAGTGGACCCTTCAAAATGCTAAGGACAAAAGATTGGCTCAAGCTCAAAGCATAAGACTCTACATTTTCTATTTTAGCGATCCAAGATTACATTGAGTCTATAGGAAAGGCCAATACTATTAAGAAGGGATGAGGTGTTGCTTAATGAGGTGCTTGCTCAAAATGCTTAGTGATATGCTCCGAAACCCTCCACTACTTTCTCATATCCACATATGTCCCCCACCAAATATCCAACTCAGCCCCACCGATTCTTTCTATCCAGGGCCACCGAGTTCAGTTGACATAGCCACTGCCAGAAACCCTAGTCTTTTGTCTCACCGATAGGGATCTCGGTCTCACCGAGATGGGATTGTAATGTCTCTGTTTCCCTTCGTAACATTTTGTCAAACCGAGATGAGCGATCGGTCCCACCGAGATTGCAATTCAAACACTCTGTTTCCTTTTTGTAACGTTTCGGTCCAACCGAGATGATCGAATCGGTCCCACCGAGTTTGCCTGACCAACTCTCTGTTTGACTATTACCAAAATCGGTCCCACCGAGTTTGTGTAATCGGTCTCACCGAGATTACGTTATGCCCTAACCCTAATGATATCGGTCCCACCGAGTTGACATGTCGGTCCCACCGAGAATCCTAACGTTCACATTTTGAACTAAATCGGTCTGGCCGAGTTCTCTGAATCGGTCCCACCGAGTTTGGTGATTTGTGTGTAACGGTTAGATTTTGTGTGGAGGCTATATATACCCCTCCACCCACTCTTCATTCGTAGAGAGAGCCATCAGAACATGCCTACACTTCCAATACATATTTTCTGAGAGAGAACCACCTACACTTGTGTTGAGGTCAAGATATTCCATTCCAACCACATAAATCTTGATCTCTAGCCTTCCCCAAGTTGCTTTCCACTCAAATCTTCTTTCTACCAAATCCAATCCTATGAGAGAGAGAGAGTTGAGTGTTGGGGAGACTATCATTTGAAGCACAAGAGCAAGGAGTTCATCATCAACACACCATTTGTTACTTCTTGGAGAGTGGTGTCTCCTAGATTGGCTAGGTGTCACTTGGGAGCCTCCGACAAGATTGTGGAGTTGAACCAAGGAGTTTGTAAGGGCAAGGAGATCGCCTACTTCGTGAAGATCTACCCTAGTGAGGCAAGTCCTTCGTGGGCGACGGCCATGGTGGGATAGACAAGTTTGCTTCTTTGTGGACCCTTCGTGGGTGGAGCCCTCCGTGGACTCGCTCAAGCGTTACCCTTCGTGGGTTGAAGTCTCCATCAACGTGGATGTACGATAGCACCACCTATCGGAACCACGGATAAAAAATCTCCGTGTCAACATTGCGTTTGCTCCTCAAACTCCTCCCTTTACCTTCATATGCAATTGTTTTACATTCCGCTGCTATACTCTTAGAATTGCATGTGTAGGTTGATTGCTTGACTTGTGCTAAGTTGCTAAAATCTGCCAAGAACTAAAATTGGGAAAAGGCTAGATTTTTATTTGGTCAAGTAGTCTAATCACCCCCCTCTAGACATACTTTCGATCCTACAGAGAGGCATACCCGGGTGGTGAAGGAGTCGTCGTCGGAGGAGGAACCGCTGGAAAGGTCATTGAAGAAGACCATGGCGACCCCGTGGTAGGATGCGAGACGGCGAGAATGGGGAAGCGGCTATAACTTAGGAAGGAAGGAAGGAAGGAGAAAACAGGGGAAATGTGACTTGTGGTCTGGGAGAAAAGGGTGTGGGGAAGGGGGGCGGGGATAGATATTTTGGCGGCAGGCCCAAAAATTCGAAATGTGGAGGGAAACTTTGCGCGCGGTGACGCCGGACACCATTCACTTTGAATAGTTGTGTGCATCACAAATGATTCTTCTGCTTTACGCACATGGGATGAGTTTGATAATTCAAATTTTGGTGGAAATTTCCCCGGGTACTGTTCCCATCCACATCATTGCATAATTTAACATCGATTGCTAATTTGGGTACACAAAAGAGCCTACAGCACACAGACCACACTTACTGAATCGAGCAATTTTAGTAATTATACAGAGCCAATTGACCTAAACATTGCTCTAACAAAAGACCAGCATTGAAAACAAAGCCTAAGTATGCATAATTTTAACAAATCCGCCGCCGCGCCGGCCTATTCAGCGCCGGTGTGAGATGAGACGTCGATGACTTGTCCTGGGGACATGCTGCCGTTGGTGGACTCTGCGTCCCCCTGCTGAAGTCGACCGCGTCCTCATCCTCGTCCTCGTCCTCGGCGCCGCCCTCAAGATTGTAGTACTTGTAGTAGTGGCTGCGCCAGAGCTCGCGTTGATACTCCACCGCCGATTCCTCGATGGACAGACTCTTCTCTACCTCGACCTCGGCCACGTGCAACTCCTTCTCCCGGTACTCCTCGTTCTCTGCCTCCTGTATCTCCAGCTCCCGCTCGGCGATCTCATGAGGAAGCAGGTGCTCCATGGCCACCGCCGCCATTTCGGACGTGGGTTGCATGTTGGATTCCGAGGTGGCCTAGAATATCTTGGCGTGTGCGTCCTCAATCTTGGCGTGGATGGCCTCGACCCAGGCCAGGGCGACATCGGCGGCATGGACGGCAGCTCGAGCACTCTCGGCGTTTGCAGCCGCCATCGCAGCAGTAGTTGCAACCGTCTTGGCTGTTGCAGCTGCCCTGTCGGCTGCCGCAGACGCCCTCTCGGCGGATGTGGCCGCGCTCAATGCAGATGCGGTGGCACTCTCGGCGTAGGCGGCGGCACTCGGGGAGGACGCGGCCATCGTACGAGCCTTCATGAAGTGTTTCCACGGCGTCATCTTTGCAAGAAGGGGTTGCGGGAATGGGGATCGGGATTCGTGGATTCGGGGGTTGCCGGCGCTGGAGAAGACGAGCCGGTGAAGCTTAAGGAGGAAGACTTAAATAGACCCAGGAATTTTCATCACAAATGGTTCCTACACAAAATTGTGTGTGATGTTGTTGATATTTTTTATTAGCTGTGAAAGATGAATTTGGAGTAAAGTGGCAACGGATGGTGTTTTAAATGTATGAGAAAATGTGTAGTACTAATACAACTGTCATGTCAAATTTTGAAAAAATTCAGGGGTCATTTGACCTTTTAAGACATTTAAGTGATTTTCTAGCCATTTAATGACCGTAATTCAAATTTGAACTATGTGTATGTGCAACAGCTAACCATAACGGTTTGAAAAGTCATATTTTGTGTACTTGTGTGTGAGTTAATTCCATGTGTAGTAATTGGAAGGAATTTTCAAACATATTGGTATCACGGCTATGACACAATTAAGCATGGAGTGCCATGGCATTTAAATTCCAAAAAAATTAGAAAAAGATCAGAAACACATGAAACCTTGCTTGATGTAATGTCATGCCACCAAGATGATGTGGTAAAAAATTTAGCATGTTTGACGAAAGTTTGGACACACACCCCTCACAAACCGAAGCAACTCACTAGAAGGCTCGTGGTTCCGAGAGGGAACAACGCGTTTTTGATAACGAACGGGCGATAACTTCCTCTTAAGGGCTTCAAAAAATTTCTACAGTTAACGTGCACTAATAAAACTATCATGTCAAAATTTGGAAAATTTCAGGGGTCATTTGACCTTTTTAAGACATTTAAGTGATTTTCTAGCCATTTAATGACTGTAATCCAAATTTGGACTACATCTACATTCAACGGCTAATCATAACGGTTTGAAAAATCATATTTGTGTACTTGTGTGCGAGTTAATTCCATGTGCAGTAAATTGGAAGGAAATTTCAAACATATTGGTCTCACGCCCTAGACACATGCATGGAGTGCCATGTCATTTACATTCCAAAACATTTAAAAAAGATTAGAAACACATGAAACCTTGCTTGATGTAATGTCATACCACCAAGATGATGTGGTAAAAAATTGGCATGTTTTATGAAAGTTTGGGCACACACCCCTCACAAACCGGAGCAACTCACTAGAAAGCTCGTGGTTCCGAGAGGGAACAACCCATGTTTAAGGATGAACGGGAGATAGCTTCCTCTTACGGACTTCAGATTTTTTTTTTCTACATTTAACATGCACTAATACAACTATCATGTGAAAATTTGGAAAAATTTCAGGGGTCATTTGACCTTTTAAATACATTTAAGTGATTTTCTAGCCATTTAATGACCGCAATTCGAATTTGAACTACACTACATGCAACAGCTAACCATAACGGTTTGAAAAATCATATTTGTGTACTTGTGTGCGAGTTAATTCCATGTGCAGTAAATTAGAAGGAATTTTCAAACATATTGGTGTCACGGCATGGACACATGCATGGAGTGCCATGGCATTTTAATTCCAAAAGATTAAAAAATGATCAAAAAACATGAAACCTTGCTTGATGTAGTCATGCCACCAAGATGATGTGGTAAAAAAATTGGCCTGTTTGACGTAAGTTTGGACACACACCCCTCACAAAGCGTAGCAACTCACTAGAAGGCTCGTGTTTCCGAGAGAGAACAATGTATGTTTGATGACGAACATGAGATAGCTTCCTCTTATGGCCTTCAATTTTTTTTCTACATTTATCATGCACTAATACAACTGTCATGTGAAAATTTGGAAAATTCTAGGGCTCATTTGACATTTTGAAGACATTTAAGTGATTTTCTTGCCAGTTAATGACCGTAATTCAAATTTGAACTACATCTACATGCAACGGCTAACCATAACAGTTTGAAAAATCATATTTGTGCACTTGTGTGCGAGTTAATTCCATGTGCAGTAAATTAGAAGGAATTTTCAAACATATTGGTGTGATGTGGACACATGCATGGAGTGCCATGACATTTTAATTCCAAAAAATTGAAAATGATCAGAAAAATATAAACCTTGCTTGATGTAATGTCATGCCACCAAGATGATGGGGTAAATAATTGGCCTGTTCGAAGAAAGTTTGGACACACACCCTCACAAACCGTAGCAACTCACTAGAAGTCTCGTGTTTCCAAGAGGGAACAATGTATGTTTGATGACGAACATGAGATAGCTTCCTCTTATGACCTTCAAATTTTTTCTACACTTAATGTGCACTAATACAACTGTCATGTGAAAATTTGGAAAATTCTAGGGGTCATTTGACCTTTTAAAGACATTTAAGTGATTTTCTAGCCATTTAATGACCGTAATTCAAATTTGAACTAGATCTACATGCAACGACTAACCATAACAGTTTGAAAAATCATAATTTTGTGTACTTGTGTGCGAGTTAAAAAATCATCAGACGATGTAAATATCTAGTATTCAAAAAAGAAAATGTAAAGATCTGGCAAGACAACCGCCCCCAAACGATTGGCACTCTATTTCGCGCCTCGAGGTTTGGAAGGTGAGTGGCGCGGGTTATTAATCAGACACGGTTCTATATTGGAAACTGTCAGCTATTAAGTTCACACACGGATTTTGCTGCGGGAATCGTGTGTAATTCAAACTATAGTACTCGTAAATTCCGGCGACAGGCATGTGTACTGTTCCCGTCGATCTAGATTCCGGCTGCCAATAAATACTACCTTGCTCACGTCGTCCCGCGTGCATTCTCATCTACATCCTCCCCTCGCTCGCCCTTTCTCTCTATCTCTCTCTCTCTCAAATCTCTGCCATGGCGCCGCCGATCTGCCCACGCGCCGACGAGGAGTCGCTGCCCCCCGAGGACGCTCAGTCAAAGAGCAACGACAAGGAGGACCCCTACGCGCCGCCGGACAAGGTTGCTGTCGGTGTCAAAACCGACGGATCTCAGGTAGGGGGTCCCGAACTGTGCGTCTAGGATCGATGGTAATAGGAGACGGGGGACACGATGTTTACCCAGGTTCGGGCCCTCTCTATGGAGGTAATACCCTACTTCCTGCTTGATTGATCTTGATGAATATGAGTGTTACAAGAGTTGATCTACCACGACATCGTAATGGCTAAACCCTAAAAGTCTAGCCTGTATGACTATGGTAATGTGTATATCCTTTCCGGACTAACCCCTCCGGTTTATATAGACACCGGGGGAATCTAGGGTTTACATAGAGTCGGTTACATAAGAAGGAATCTTCATAGTTGGTCGCCAAGCTTGCCTTCCACGCCAAGTAGAGTCCAATCCGGACACGGGTACAGTCTTCGATCTTCATGTCTTCATAGCCCATCAGTCCGGCCCAATGGATAACAGGCCGGACGCCCGAGGACCCCTTAGTCCCGGACTCCCTCAGTAGCCCCTGAACCTGGCTTCAATGACGAGGAGTCCGGCGCGCAGATCGTCTCCGGCATTGCAAGGCGGGTTCCCCTTTTTCTGAACTCCAAGATAGTCTTCAGATGTGTTGATTGTATCCGGACTTGTATACACAACTGCAGAGGATATAATATTTTACGAGTTCAATCCCTCGACAACTTTCTGGTAATATGACATCACGCCTGCTTCGGCCATTGTTTGCAAACCGCTTTAGCTGGCGCGTCGCCCCACGTCTCAAGACGCAGTTTTATTAGCATGTTCTCCAAACGGAGATCGTGGCTCCCTTTTTAAGGGATTCCTGTCAACCTGGACGTGGGTAACCCAACCGTCGCTTGGGTACAACTCCTTGGAAACAAGCAAGTTTTCGAGGCCTGAAGGGAGACGTTTGATATTCGCAACCCTTATATATATAGGGGCACATGCCCGTCTTTTTCTTCCACGCTTGCTTCTCCCTCAGACCCTGCTATCCCGAGCTTCACCACCTGAGTTTCGGTTGCCACAAGCCGCAATTATGTCCGGATCCAGCCGTCAAGGCCGGTGGGTAGCTTCTTCTGTCACAGAGGGAGATATTGCAAAGCTTCGGGCAGCGAGGTATTTGATCGCGGAAATCCATCATCGGCTTCCCGCCGAGGGGCAGGTTATTCCCACCCCCAGATCCGGCGAGAGGGTCGTGTTCATGTCCCACTTCCTTCGCGGGTTAGGGTTTTCTCTTAACCCCTTCGTCCGGGGGCTCATGTTCTATTACGGGCTAAATTTTCATGATCTGGCCCCGGACTCTATTCTTCTTATCTCAGCGTTTATCGTCACGTGCGAAGCCTTCCTCCGGACTCCCCCACACTTCGGCTTGTGGCTCAAGACCTTCGATGTGAAGCCGCAAGTGATAGAGGGGGAGCAGGCCGAGTGCGGTGGTGCTTCAATGAGCAAGCTCGCTAGCGCCGTTTGGCTGAAAGGATCCTTCACCAAGTCTTCCAATCTGTGGCAGCAGGGGTGGTTCTATATCACCGAGCCCCGTGGCTCCAAGTGGGAAACTGCGCCCACATTCCGATCCAGCCATCCAATTCAGCTTGCATCGTGGGTTAACAAGGGGCTGGATTGGGGATCAATGAATGATGTGCGAACTCTGCAAAGTCACATCCGAAGCCTTATTGAGAAGGACATCGACATAGACAACATTGTTCAAGTAATGCTAGTTCGTCGGACCCTGCCATGCCAGCGACGGCCTCTCCGCCTGTGGGAATTCAATCCAGAAGGGCCGCGAGCTCTTCAGCACTTCTTCGGCACTACGCACGAAGGAATGTGGAGATTATTCTTCGGGAAACAAAGGCAATGGCCGGACACCACCGAAGATGTCGACCTAGATTGTAACCATCCGGACACCCCGGTAAGTACCCGTTTACCGAATACCTTATAATCAGATACCCAGTGGCAAGATACCAACAACATCATCCTTTTTTCAGGGCCGGATAAAGAAGGTAGAATGGATTAGGTGTCCGGCTCCCCTTCCTGAAGACTCAGCTACTTCCGTGTTAACAAGGATGCTGGCATCGGCGCCATACCAGGCACCAGCAGGGGCGGGTGATAAGACCCAAGATGACCTCGGTTCCGGAGGTAAGTCGGACACTGAGTCCGGAGAAATCGACCTGTCCTCGCCCGAAGATGGAGGCGGAAAAGGACCCAGTATCCCTTCTCCAAGCAGGAGAAAAAGGGCCGCCTCCGAAGATTGGGAGGGGCGGTCTTCCAAAAAGGGCAAGATGCCACCGTCGAGCGGCTTGGGTTTGAAAAGCGACGTCGTTGAACAGCTCCAACAAGGGTACAAGCCCTCGACCAAACCATAAGAGAATCCGGAGTACTTTGATAGTGTCCGCTCCATTGTTGTTACCGAAGATATACGTAACGTATTTATGCATTCTTACAGGTCGGCACAGAATTTATCTGGGCGATCCTCGTCTTCGGGGAGCCTCCTCCCAGAGATGATGGAGAGCGAGACGCCTCCTCCAACCTCCTCACCCAATAAGGCGGATGACTCTGAAGTGTCGTCGCGGAGGGTCCCTCAGGGAACAAAAGAGGCAGTACCCGAAGGTGGACCCCCGACCATCCGGGATTCCGGGGCTGATGATAACAAAGGCCCCGGACTGTCTGGTTCACCACCAACGGTGATTTTGGAGGCAGGTGAACAGATTCCTTCAAAGGATGATTGTGCTCTTGGAGCAGCTTCCGGAGGTCCGGGGACTCCGGATACGTTGCGGGACATGTTGCGGAAAGCATCTGTCTCGGGGGAACAGCGTACCTTGATGGGTACAGTGATTGAGAAGATTTTGTCCGCGAAGAGCGGATTAAATGAAGCTTTTATGAGCCTACTGAAGGGCTTCGAGGTTTTTGACATAATGTTTTTCAGCTATGTTTTATTTGCAAAGATGCGCATGTGTATAGGTAGTAGCCCCTGAGACTCAGGTTGTCTTCCATTAGGAAGTAAACAGAGGATCAAAAATGATCGTTTTGAGGACTAACCTAATGAACTTGAACACAGGTTGCTTCCCCCTTGGCCACTTCCCAGACTATGGAAATTGCCGAGCTGCAGCGGAAGCTTGACGTGGCAGGGGATGAGCTTGCATTGATCAATACGCGTCTTGACGAGTCGCAAGGTATGTATTCGGGGCAATCCCCATACATTTTTGTGGTATAAGAATAATGCTATAATTTTTATGCTGGAGTATGCGTGGCTGCTGATGGTGCTGCCACTGTTGAAGCTCTTCGAGCGGAGCTGGCCCGCACCAAGGAGCAGGCCCGGCGTAGCAATGTTGCTGCCGAAAAGGCATCAGCTGAGCTAAAAGCCAAACAAACTGCACGGCGCCAAAACAAGGAGAAGGTATCCACGATGGCGCTTGAACTGGAGAATGCGACCAGCCGCTGTGAATTTCTGGAGAAGGAGAGTAAAGCCTTAACGGCTAATCTGGACAAGGCCTTACAAGAGGCTAGAGCAGCGCGGTCGGAATCCAGAGCAGCCCGTGAGGAGATTCGACAGGCGAGGAGATTGCGGCTGGGAAGCCCTTTCTGCTACAAACTAAGTTCGGTGACCCGAACTATGCCCAGCTTAACCAGGTATGGAGTTCTCCGGACGAGTTCTTGGACTTGCCGAAGAGTTCTGCCGATGCGGCGCGGTATTACCAAGCGCGAGATGGATATGCAACGGAGAAGCTTTTTTGGTCGCAGTTTGGCACGTCAAAACGCCCTCTATTGCTCAATGAACAGATGTCCCAATGGGCCGAACTTCATAGGATATCCGGCGCTGCCATGAAGGATGTCATAATCCGGTTGTGGCCAACCGAGCCTGTTCCGAATAGCTATTTCAGTTTGGTGCAGAGACTTGTTGACGCGGTGCCGCGTATCGACGCTGTGAAGCGGTCAACATGCATTGAGGGTGCACGGATGGCCTTTTGCCCGAGTCAAGACTTTCTGGTGGAAGATGAAGGCCATCGATGTTGCGACGAAGAGTCCGCCCAAAGGCAAGGACCGTCCGGAACCGGAGCATTATTTTGAAGACGTCCTAGGGGTCGCCCGCTTGATAGAGGGTCAATGCTCGAAAGACATAATGTTCGAGTGAGGTGTATGATAATTGTAAAAGACAATTTTATAGTTAATCTATTTTTATGTTTTGCTCGAAAGCCTGAATTCCTCCTGTGCGCCCGTTGTAATATAATCTGAAAGTTTTCCAGTCGTCGGCTTCAGCCCCCTCGTAGGAAGTACGGGGGTGTTCGGAAAAGCATTAAATCACTCTTTATCCAACGTCTTGGTCCATGACGGAGGTGATAGTGCGGCGAACTAGGCAATCGGACTATAGGGCGTTAACACTTTCACTTAGCCATAGGAGTTTTATTGTGGGGCTACGACATAGCCCCTGGTATGTACGTGGCGTATGGTGCCTTACATATTTGATCTGAAAGAGATCCCTCGTGTTACACGGAGAATCGCTAAAGATTCTAAGAAGTCGCCAAGTGGTTGACCAGCTCTCGCCGCATCATGACAGTCAGTTTTCGGCTTTCTCTACTGAGGTGCTCATCCGGTTTAGACCAGGGCACAATCACAGTAGTTCTCCCTTTACTACCCTAGCCGATAGAGCGGAACATAGGGTAGAAATCACAGGAGCCGGGCAACCCAACTATTGACCCAAGACAATGATTCGGAGCTGATGCATATAAGGCCAAACTTGCGATGCCGAAGTGTGTTGTAGAGCTGTTCGGGCTTTTGCTGGCAACTCATTTGTTCCCATACCAAGCCCCTGGCAGGTTATGCCAAGGTATATTTGTGAAACAAACGTGGCAGCCGTATTCCATGGCGAGACAACACGGATGGTTAGTTCGGATATGTTTTACTGGGAACTGAGTGGTATGCCAATGATTACTTATGATATATATAAAAGCCATCCTCCCGGCTATTTGACATGCTCGGGGTTGGAGGCGGAGTAACATGCATAGTACAGGCTCGAGAAATAGAGAGTGCGATCTACAAAAATTTATTTTGGACCTCCTGTCGCACGTCTGCGCCGCCAGTCCTCGGTGTGGGGAATCCTTGATGGAAATAGCCCCTTAGGTGAGTATACGGAGCCGGAGCCAGTTTCAGATATTTATCCTGTTCGTCACCTGTTTTTAAAGGATAGTGAAGGAATAAAAAATAAAAAGGAAAATAAATAAATTTTTTTACTGGAGTGCTTGCAGGCTTGTCCGTATTGTGTTTCCGCCAATGCCCATGGTATCTTGATTGCATAATGATGTATGCGCGGTACAAATTTTGTAGGTGTACGGAGTGGGCGGCGGAAGCCGGATTGCTATTTCCGTTCTGGGAGTAGTTGATCCTCGGGTGGAGATTGCTTCTGACCCCCAGTGTTTCATTGGTGAACCTTTCCATCATCCCTGTCGCCTAGCGGCCTCCTCCCGCTGTGTTCGGCGTTGAGCTTGCCGGCCTGTTTAAAGACCCAGCAGTTTCTGTTGGTATGATTAGCTGGTTTATCGGGGTGGCCATGAATCTGGCAGGGTCGGTCCAGTATCCTGTCTAGGTTGGAGGGTTCATCTCGATTTGCATTGAATGGCTTCCTCCGTTGACCGGGCTTGGGGTTGCTGAATCCGGCGTTGACCGCTGTGTTGCATGATGTTGCATTATCATTGCAACTGTTGTGTTTGATTCGTCGTGGCTTGCCATTGCCATCTCGGATTTCAGAAGTGCCCGGGTCGCTGGTGCTATTTCTTCTACGAGCGACCCAGCTGTCTTCTCCCACGCAAAAGCGGGTCATCAGAGCAGTGAGGGCTGTCATGGATTTAGGTCCTTCTTGGCCGAGGTGACGTGCGAGCCATTCGTCCCGGACACTGTGCCTGAAAGCCGCAAGGGCTTCCGCATCCGGAGAGTCGACAATTTGGTTCTTTTTGACTAAGAACCGAGTCCAGAGCTTCCTAGCTGACTCTCCGGGCTGCTGGACAATATGACTTAGCTCATCGGCATCCGGCGGCCGGACATATGTTCCTCGGAAGGTATCGAGGAAAGCCTCTTCCAAGTCCTCCCAGCTGCCTATGGAATTTTTAGGCAGGCTATTTAACCAGTGCCGAGCTGGTCCTTTTAGCTTTAGTGGGAGGTATTTAATGGCGTGGAGGTCGTCTCCACGAGCCATATGGATATGGAGGATAAAATCTTCTATCCACACCGCGGGATCGGTTGTTCCGTCGTATGATTCAATATTTACGGGTTTGAATCCTTCGGGGAATTCATGATCCATTACTTCATCAGTGAAGCAAAGCGGGTGTGCGGCGCCTCTATGTTGGGCCACACTCTGACGTAACTCCGAAGGAGTCCCTTTGCGGTTTTCAGCTCGGGCGTGGTAGGGTTTGATACGTCCGAATAGGTAGCCATCGGCACGTGTCGAAGCATGCGTTCGCGATCCGTAGATCGGTCTTGCGTATCCTGCTCTATTGTCCGAGTACCTCTGCAGGTCGTCTGGGTGATCGTGACCTGCGTTGTTCTTGCCTTTACGGCGAGGTGGGGCGGTCTGGTGTCCGGCTTGAGTTGCCTCTTTGTCCGGACAGAGTTGTCGGCGACCTGCCGCATTGTGTGATGATGGTATGGGCTCCAACGCCCAGTCATCAGACTGATATAGCAATCTATGCTTTGGGTAGCTTTTGGCTAGGCCACTAAGGCCGTATTCTTCGGTGACTAGGACTTCGGTCCATCTGTTGTTGAGTAGGTCTTGGTCAGCTTGAAGCTGCTGCTGCTTGTTTTTCAGGCTCCTTGCCATAGCTATCAGCCTGCGCTTGAACCGCTCCTGCTCGAGGGGCTCTTCGGGTATGATGAAGTCTTTGTCGCCGAGGCTTGCCTCATCTTCGGAGAGCGGAAGGTAGTTTTCGTCCTCCGAATTGTCGCTGGGCAGGGCCTGTTCATCGGGGCTGGCTTGCCCGTTTTCCTGTTCCTCCTGTTCGGATCTTGCTCCGACAGGGTCTTCATTTTTTTCGGTGCCGTCGAGGGTGCTATTCTCTCCGGTCCCATCGTTGTTGTGGCGTGACTTGGAGCGGCGTTTGGGGCGCCGGAACTTAGATTGTGTCTTAGGAGTTTTATTTTCAACTGGATCTCCCTTGTCATTGCCGCGAGCTTTTTTGAATGTATCGACCATGTACACGTCGTATGAAGGGGTGGCCGTCCCACACCTGATGACTGGCGGGTCTTGGCCTTGCTCCTTGTCGGCATCGTCGTCTATACCGTCAATGTCTTCGGAGCCATAAGCGGGCATGTCGGTTAAGTCCTCTACAGTGGCTATGAAGTGGGTGGCGGGTGGGAAGCGAAATTCCCCGTTATCAGCCTCTAGCTCGAACCGGACATAGTTCGGCCATGAGTCCCCTATCAGGGATAGGTTTTTCAATGAATTTAGCACATCGCCGAAGGGCGAGTGTTGGAAGATATCTGCGGTGCTGAACTCGATGATTGACAACCGATCCAACTCGGTGTCCCGGGGCGTGCGAGGTTTGGAACTTATAGCCGGAGACGAGTCCGGAATTCCGTTGACGCTGATATTGCTTGGTGTTGAGTCTGTGTGCGGTTCCAATGCCGCAGACTCTGTGTCTTTGGATGGTGCAAACTGCTCTGGATCTAAGGTCGTAGCAGTTATAGGGACCGTCTCCAGAATCTGGTCCGATGACAGATTTAAGTCATGTTCATCGGAGCGAGGGGGAGCGATCGCCGCTGTCTCAAATCCATTGAAGATCAAGTCTCCACGGATATCCGTGACATAGTTCAAGTTTCCAAATTTGACCTGGTGGCCAGGGGCGTAGCTATCAATCTGCTCCAGATGGCCGAGCGAGTTGGCCCGCGGTACGAAGCCGCCGAATATGAAAATCTGCCTGGGGAGCAAGGTTTCTCCTTGGGCAGTGTCACCATAGGTGATCGAAGGGGCCATCGAACCCTTTGTCGACGGCACAGTGGAACTCTTAATGAAAGCACCAATGTCGGTGTCAAAACCGACGGATCTCGGGTAGGGGGTCCCGAACTGTGCGTCTAGGATCAATGGTAACAGGAGACGGGGGACACGATGTTTACCCAGGTTCGGGCCCTCTCTATGGAGGTAATACCCTACTTCCTGCTTGATTGATCTTGATGAATATGAGTGTTACAAGAGTTGATCTATCACGAGATCATAATGGCTAAACCCTAAAAGTCTGGCCTGTATGACTATGGTAATGTGTATATCCTTTCCGGACTAACCCCTCCGGTTTATATAGACACTGGGGGAATCTAGGGTTTACATAGAGTCGGTTACATAAGAAGGAATCTTCATAGTTGGTCGCCAAGCTTGCCTTCCACGCCAAGTAGAGTCCAATCCGGACACGGGTACAATCTTCGGTCTTCATGTCTTCACATCCCATCAGTCCGGCCCAATGGATAACAGGCCGGACGCCCGAGGACCCCTTAGTCCAGGACTCCCTCAGTCGCGCCGGACCCCCCAACTTTGGATTGGTTTTGGGGCCAGTACAATCTTTGTCTGTGGAAGTCGCTGCCACCGACTGAGAAAGCTGGGCAAGTGGCGTTCAAGAAGGAGATGGCGGAGGAGGAAGCCAGGTACCAGGCGGCCCGTGAAGCCTGCGATGCCGCCTGGAAAAAGGAGGAGGTGGAGCTTTGCGGGCCGGCCCATCGTCATGCGGAGGAGGTGTACGAAGATGGGTACTTCGCGAGGAAGGTCAAAGGCGCTAGGCACCTCATCGCTGCGGGGAGGTGGGCCGATAAGCTCCAGCGTGCCACCGACAAGGAGCTCCGGTGGGCGCCCAACAAATGG
This sequence comes from Triticum aestivum, assembly GCF_018294505.1. NCBI lineage: Eukaryota > Viridiplantae > Streptophyta > Magnoliopsida > Poales > Poaceae > Triticum > Triticum aestivum. The sequence continues at coordinate 297,082,200 of NC_057808.1, read as the reverse complement.
CAAGATTGTTCGCGCTCGGCCGCCAGCAAGAGGCAGATCGGTACGTCAAGTGCTGCAAGGCGGAGGAGGCGGAGTACTGCCTCCATGCTGGGAAGACACCGCGCACCAGGGAGCTGTTGGCGAGGGGCTGCCGGAATACTGCCCCAGGAGGGATTATTAGTTTTAGTATTGTTCGTTTTCTATTTTATGCATTGTACCTAGTAGTTAACTATCATCACGTATATGTGATGCTATTATATATTCTATGATGAACTAATGAACAATTAATATATATATATATATTATGAATTCCATTTTCTACCTATTTTTGTATACTAGTTGGTATCTAGCTGTTATCATCCACATATACAGAATGGAAAGCATATACACACACATTGAAACAGAACATATAAGAGCAAAAAACGGAGTACACACATTGAAATAGAGCAATATTATGATTGTTGTGAATACATAGCGATCCACGTCGAAACGACTCAACGAAATAAAACGCGACCATGAGACCATGACCAGCAACCCTTGCCTATGGTAGCTCTTGGCTCTACCTGAACTCGTGCAGGCGCTCGTCCAAGCGGTCGACACGCTTCCGGTACATCTGGAGCGTGATCTCGAGCTCCAAGTTGGCTATTTCATCAGAGATCACCAGCTCGAGGATGTGATGGCCGTGTTCCTCTACTGCGCCCAGGTGGACACCTGGGCCAAGGAGGCGGTCGAGCCTAGCGACCATCGCGTTGGCATCGAGCAGGCCGCGGACAAGGCAAACGGCGCGACCCATGCGAACGGCGCGGCGGGCGTCCGGTGCAAGTACGACTGATGTCACTTGAAGCTACGTCGGTATTTCCCCAAAGAGGAAGGGATGATGCAGCACAACGGTGGTAGGTATTTCCCTCAGATATGAAACCAAGGTTATCGAACCAGTAGGAGAACCAAGAAACACAACGTAAACAACCCCTGCACACAGATAACAAATCCTCGCAACCCGACGTGTTAAAGGGGTTGTCAATCCCTTCCGGGGTACGGCGCCTCAAGATAGGCAAACAGACATGAGGTAAATTGTAGTATATTGATAGATAGAACGCCAAATAAAATAAATAGAAATAAAACGCAGCAATGTATTTTTGTATTTTTGGTTTAATAGATCTGAAAATAAATGCAAGGAAAAAGTAGATCGCAAAGGCAAATATATGAGAAAGAGACCCGGGGACCGTAGATTTCACTAGTGGCTTCTCTCGAGAAAAATAGCAAATGGTGGGTGAACAAATTACTGTTGGGCAATTGATAGAACTTCAAATACTCATGACAATATCCTGGCAATGATCATTATATAGGCATCACGTCCAAGATTAGTAGACCGACTCCTGCCTGCATCTACTACTATTACTCCACACATCGACCGCTATCCAGCATGCATCTAGTGTATTAAGTTCATGGAAAAACGGAGTAATGCAATCAGAACGATGACATGATGTAGACAAGATCTATCTATGTAGGGATAGACCCCATCGTTTTATCCTTAGTAGCAACGATACATATGTGTTGGTTCCCTTTCTGTCACTGGGATCAAGCACCGTAAGATCGAACCCACTACAAAGCACCTCTTCCCATTGCAAGATAAATAGATCAAGTTGGCCAAACAAAACCCAAATATCAGAGAAGAAATACGAGGCTATAAGAGATCATGCATAAAAGAGATCGAAGAAACTGAAATACTTTCATGGATATAAAAAGAGAGATCTGATCATAAACTAAAGTTCATTTATCCCAACAAACACACCGCAAAAGAGTTACATCATATGGATCTCCAAGAGACCATTGTATTATGAATTCAAAGAGAGAGATGAAGCCATCTAGCTACTAACTACGGACCCGTAGGTCTACAAAGAACTACTCACGCATCATCGGAGAGGCACCAATGGAGGTGGTGAACCCCATCCGAGATGGTATTTAGATTGGATCTGGTGATTCTAGACTCTGCGGTGGCTGGATGAATATTTCGTCGACTCCCCTAGGGTTTTGGGAATATTGGGGTACTTATAGAGCAAAGAGGCGGTCCGAGGGGCACCCGAGGTGGGCACAACCCACCAGGGCGCGCCTGGGCCTCCTGGCGCGCCCTGGTGGGTTGTGCCTCCCTCAGGGCACCCCCAGGCGCAGCCAGGGCCCATTATGTTCCTTCTGGTCCGAAAAAATCTCTGCGAAGTTTCGTTGCATTTGGACTCCGTCTGATATTGATTTCCTGTGATGTAAAAAACATGCAGAAAATAGCAACTGGCACTTGGCACTATGTCAATAGGTTAGTACCCAAAAATGATATAAATGACTATAAAATTATTATAAAACATCCAAGATTGATAATATAACAACATGGAACAATAAAAAATTATAGATACATTGGAGACGTATCAGCATCCCCAAGCTTAACTCCTACTCGTCCTTGAGTAGGTAAGTGATAAAAACAGAATTTTTGATGTGGAATGGTGCCTATCATGTCATATCATATTCTTTTCTTTATAGCATGGACAATTGGACTTTTATGTGATTCAAAGCAATAGTCTAGTTTTGACATGATAATTTAAATACTCAAGCATATCAACAAGCAACCATGTCTTTCAAAATATCAATGCTAAAATAAGTTATCCCTAGCCCATCATGCTCAAGCATTGATCCATTCATGAAACACACTCGCATATTAGCTACACCCAGTACTTAAGTACGATCATATTGCCTCCTAGTTGGTGCTTTTGTAAGAGAAGATGGAGACTCAAACTCAAAATAAAAATTGCATAAAGTAAAACAAAGGCCCTTCGCAGAGGGAAGTAGGGATTTGTAGAGGTGCCAGAGCTCAAAGCGAAAAATTTAGAGATAAAAACATTTTGGGAGGTGTATCCATCCCACCAACGAAAACGACTTAGAGTTCCCAACACTTTCCATGCTAGATATATCAAGGCGGTTCCCAAAGAGAAAATAAAGTTTATTCCTTTTTCCACCATACTTTCACTTTCCATGGCTAGCCGTATCCACGGTTGCCCTCCATACCAACACTTTCCAAGGAATTTATTATTTGACAACATAAAGTAAATTTTTTTTTTATTTCGGGACTGGGCATCCCTAAAACCTTTGCCTTACTCTCGTGCAATGACAAGTGAATAAACACTCATCGTGAGAATACCATATCCAGCATGGAAAATATTAGCCACCCCTCACCGCTCCGCGAGCGAAACAAACACACAAAAGAGAAGTTTATTTTGAAATTAGAGATGGCACATGCAAATTTGCTTAGAACGACAAAAGAATACCGCATATAGGTAGATATAGTGGACTCATGTGGCAAAATTGGTTTAAAGGATTTTGGATGCACAAGTAGAGATCATACTTAGTGCAAAATGAAGGCTAGTAAAAGATTGAGAAGCGACCAACCAAGAAACGAATAATCTCATAAGCAAGCATTAAGCATAATTAACACCGAATAATGCACCACAAGTAGGATATAATTTCATTGCGTGACTATTGACTTTCGTGCTTGCATAGGGAATCACAAACCTTAACACCAATATTCTTACTAGAGCATGATTACTCATTAACATAACTCACATATCACATCATCATATCTCAAAACTATTACTAAGAATCAAGTTTATTTTGTACAATGATCTTCATGAAAGTTTTTATTATATCCTTCTTGGATATCTATCACTTTGGGACAAATTTTCATCTGTTGCTTTTGACAAGCTCAAACAAATATAAGTGAAGATCATGAGCATAATTTTTTTTGTTTCTCTCAAAATAATTAAGTGAAGCAAGAGAGAATTTCACTAACTCTCAAATAAATCTAAGTGAAGCAAGAGATCATTTCTTCAAAAATATTAAGCACACCGTGCTAAAAAAGATATAAGTGAAGCACTAGAGCAAGTCCATAGCTCATAAAAATTTAGGTGAAGCATAGAGAACAATTCTAACAAGTCGTGACATAATTTTGGCTCTCCCAAATAGGTGTGTCCAGCAAGGGATCAAGACTTAAAACACAACATAAAACAAGCAAAGACTCATATCATACAAGGCGCTCCAAGCAAAACACATATTATGTCACGAATAAAAACAGGGATTTTTATTTCTGTGCCCCTGGTTCCTTAGCTCTACTCATTCATCCCCACTCTGTTAACTTTTGCTCACTTTTCCCCACTCCCTTGCCAGAAACCCTCATAACTGGGCACAACGGACATTGCCATCGGGTCAAAGGCTTGACCGTTAACTCTAACTAGTGGGGCCACGCTGGACTGTGTCGCGTTGGGTGGTGTCGCTGTTCGACCATTGGGCCGTGGTTTCATTGGGTCGTCCCATGCATTAAACGTCTGCACATGTCAATGTACAAAAGTAGGGGCTCTCCTTTTTACCCCTTTACTTGTGCATGGGCAGTCAGACCCGCGCCCACGGCCACACTAAGTAGGGCAGAGGAGGGAAGCCAGAGACACAAAGAGTGTCGGAGTAAATGGCCACGGGTAGCCTAACCGACTGCCCCTGGTTCTTCTGAAAAATTATCAGGCCTTCGGGCCTCCAAGCACTCCAAGCACTGGGCCGCCTTCCCTGGCCGGCTACCTCCGAAGCCGACTCCCGGAAGGCGACCCAGCCTCAGCAACCCTTCCCCAGGACGACTACGGGGTGGCCGATTCCAAGAAGCCGGCCAAGAAGATGGTGGAAGAGCGCGGCGGCGAGGCGCTGTTGCAAGAAACGGCGAGCGAAGAAGATGGTGGAAGTAGGAGGAGCGTGCGAGGGCCTGCCGCCCTCCACCTCTCCCTACTTATAGCCTCGCGAGGCGAGGCCGAAGAGGCCGGACGTGGGATTAACTGCACCCACTCCCCCCACGTCTCGTGATTATTGCGCATAAATGCGAGCCGAAACTGCCGCACGGGACGTGCGGGTGGTTTCGGGATACAGAGAATCCGCGCCTGGGCCCGGGCGCGGACGTGGTGGGCCCCCGCCCTGCGGCGACGTCCCGTCGCGCGCGTGGGCTGGCAGGCTTTCTGGCCGAGGGAGGCCACGTGGTTCGCAGATGGCAAGTGGCCGGCCCGCGGCCCGGAGCACACGCTAGCGAGCTCCCGCCCTCCGACTCCGGAGTTTTCGACCAAGGCGGCACGCCGAACTAAAGCCGTCTCCCAGCTGCCGACTTGTCAAGATAGGAAGCTGATCGAGCTTCTCAACCCCTACTCCACCTCGAAGCCCAATCAGCTTCGGGGACTACTGTCGGAGTAAATGGCCACGGGTAGCCTAACCGACTGCCCCTGGTTCTTCTGAAAAAATTATCAGGCCTTCGGCCCTCCAAGCACTCCAAGCATTGGGCCGCCTTCCCTGGCCGGCTACCTCCGAAGCCGACTCCCGGAAGGCGACCCAGCCTCAGCAACCCTTCCCCAGGACGACTACGGGGTGGCCGATTCCAAGAAGCCGGCCAAGAAGAACGCCGACTCCAAGAAGCCGGCCGAGACCACAACCACCAAAGCTACTCCCACATAACGGTGACAAGACGGGGTGTGGCCACAGTGCGGCCCACTACCCCCGAAGCCCGAGGCGGGCATGGCTACAGGAGGCCGTACGGGACGGCCGTCTCCCGTGCGGCTCGGCACTGTAGCCATGCTAGCCTCAACATCATCCACGACAGACTCCCGTAAGGCCCACGGGCGGCGGGCCCCTTCAACCAGAGAGAGGCGTGGAGGCGGCCCGGCCTTTCCCAGTCGGCCAAGGGCGTAGCCGGCTACTCCCTTCCTCGAAGCAGGAGCCCCATTAAGGAGACAAGACGAGGTAAGGCTACAGTGAGAGCCCCCGAGGCGGCCCACTGTAGCCACGCTTACCTCGACAAAGCCCTCGTCATCACAGGCGAGGCTACAGTAAGCAGCCGCCGACAAGACCCTAGGCGGTGGGGCCGGCTTGTCGACCAAGAAGCCGGCAGCCGGTGGGACCCACCAGTCGGCAGGACCCAACGGCCGGCGGAGAAGCCGGCGAGCGTACACACTGACAGCTGGGACCAGCGCCCAGTCGGATTACCATTGTACCCCCGGGGGGTAGGCCTATATAAACCCCCCGGAGCACCCATGCAAAGGGTTGGCTTCTAAGCATAACACACACACCACAGATAGAGAGAAAAGAGAGCTAGTCTTGTTCTTCTTCTCCCTTGAACCCAACAGCTCTAGGAGCGATTGTAGCTACTTTCACCGATCTAGTGATCATGCGGAGACCCCGCAGAGCAGGACTAGGGGTGTTATCTCCTCGGAGAGCCCCGAACCAGGGTAAGATCCGCCGGCGTGCATGTCTTCGCCTCATCCCGTTTCCAGGCACCGGCGACGTCTTATTGGCACCCACACAGATAAGCCATCCGTTGGCATATGTCGCACCAACCACCCGACATTTGGCGCCCACCGTGGGGCCAGGTGCACCGTCGTCCGGAGACCTGTTCTGGACGGGAACCCTCTTCCTCCCCCGCGAGCGCAGCCAGCCTGCTGCGCCCGATGGCGTTTGCCTCGACGCGCTGCAAGGCGTCGACGACGCCTGCGCTGCGAGCTGCCTCGCCGATCTGCTCGGCGAGACTCACATCTCCGACGAGCGTGCGTTCGACGCAGGCACGGACTACCCCGAGAGCCGCCTCGTCAGCCTCCTCGACCAGCTTCACGTCTCCAGCGAGCCTGCTGCAGACATGGAGTCGGTCGGCTCCACCGACCCGATGCTCATCGACTCCGACACAGCATCGCTTGACGCCTACCCCTCCGACGTGGTGGTCTTCGACAACCCCCTCCCTCGAGCCGACAGCGGCACCAGCGCTGTCACCGAAGTGCTGGTCATCAGCCACGTCGCCAACTCGGGCGAGAATGCCCACGACGCCCTACAAGCGGCAATGCACGACCTCTCTGTCCCCATCCCGGCCGATGCCGACGCCGAGACCCTGGAGGCACGCCGCCTCGCCCTCATCGCGGAGGGCCAGAAGATAGCCTCCATACCGAGGCCCACCAGCGCGAAGTCGACCGCGCCGCCTTCGGCACGCCGCCACCTAGCGGCCCGAGCCAAGCCGGCTTCGTCCAGAAGCGCGGCGCGGCCGTCGCCAGCATGCTGGGCGCAGATCGCCCCATCTACGCCACCCCGCTCGAGAATCTGCGAGCCGCTCAGGCGGCCGCAGAAGAGCTCAATGGGCTGGGAGCCGATGAGCTCCCCTACATGACGAGACGGATCCAGCAGCTGCTCGACGCGGCTGCAGAACGGCACGAAGCCGGCGCCCGTGCTGATAGTCATCCCCCACGCCGGGAGCACGCCACGACGTCCCGCTCGCCGACTGCGAGCGGCGCGCCAGAAGAAAGACAAGGAGCCGGCTGCCAGCCGCAGCCGGACTCGCATTACCATCAAGCGCGACGCGGAAGGCCGCCCTCGAGCGGTTGAACACCAAGGAAATCTGCTCCTCCCCCGCCTCGAAGAGAAAGACGCCTCACTCTGCCGCCTATCACACACCCGACTCTTGGCGACCGACTCGGCCGCCGAGAAGGAGTCGGCGAGAACGACGCCCGCCACAGGATCGACCACCTTGCTCGATCCTTGGCGTTAGAAGAAGAAGACGATGTCGGCCCGCCATGCTTTGGCCCCCGCATCCGCGACGAGCCCTTCCCCAAAGGGTTCTCGCTCCCCAGAGACACGCCCAAGTACAACGGCTCGGTGAAGCCGGAAGATTGGCTCATCGACTACTCCACGGCCGTCAGCATAGCCAACGGCAATCGGCGTGTCGCCGTGAAGTACGTCCCCCTCATGCTGCAAGGCACGGCGCGCACATGGCTCAACAGCCTCAAGCCCTACAGCATCAACAGTTGGCTGGACTTCACCGAAGTTTTCGTCCGCAACTTCACCAGCACCTACAAGCGGCCTCCCAAGCCTCGCCAGCTCTCCCTCTGCGTCCAAGTGCCCAACGAGTCGACCCGCGACTACCTCACGCGATGGGCCGAGCTCCGCAACTCCTGCGAGGGGGTGCACGAGGTCCAGGCCATCGAGTACTTCACCGCCGGGTGCCGAGAGGGCACCCTCCTCAAGCACCGACTCCTCTGCGACGAGCCGGCAACGCCCGACGAGTTACTGGTCATCGCCGACAAGTACGCCACAGCTGACTCCTCAATGAAAACGGAGCTCCGAGTGGACGCCTCGGGGAAAGTGATTGCTCTGGCTCCTAAGACGCCGGCTGGCGACCCTAATCGGCACCCCTACCAGAACAACCACAAGCGCAAGGGCCCCATGCCGACTTCCTCCAGTCGGCAGGTGGCCACAGTTGAAGACGAGCAGCCCGAAGAACGGTCCGCTCCCAAGAAGAAGGGTGGAAGGCCGGCTTGGCAGCCGTCTTTCTCCTACGAACGAGCTCTCGACGCCCCCTGCAAGTTTCACAGCGGCGCGAAGCCGTCCAACCACACAACCCGGAAATGCCATTGGCTCACCCGCATCACCAAGGGCGAGGGGATGCTGCCGCCTCCGCCTCCCGGCCCGCCGCCTGCAGCCCCCCAGCAGCTGGCGGCTCGGCCGGCAGTCGGCGCCATCCAAGATGAATTCCCTGAAGAGCACGCCGCCTACGTCGTCTTCACCAGTCAAGCCGACGACAAGCGCAGCCGACGCCGACAGCACCAAGAAGTGAATGCAGTCGCCACCAGCGCCCCCGAGTTCATGCACTGGTCAGAAAAGCCAATCAGCTGGAGCCAGGCCGACCACCCAGAGGTGATGCCTGCGCCTGGCTCCTATGCAATGGTCTTGGACGTCACCCTCGCGACGGAGAGGCGAGCAGCCAGATTTTCCCGCGTCCTGATAGACGGCGGAAGCAGTATCAACATACTATACCGCGATACCATGGAGAAGCTGAACATCAAAGCAAAGCAGCTCATGCCGAGCCGCACCGTCTTCCATGGTATCGTCCCCGGCCTGTCTTGCTCCCCAATCGGCAAGATCAAAATGGATGTTCTCTTCGGAGACAAAGATCATTTTCACCGAGAAGCAATATGGTTCGAGGTAGTGGATTTGGAGAGCCCCTATCATGCACTGCTTGGCCGACCTGCTTTGGCCAAGTTCATGGCTGTGACCCACTACGCCTACCGGAAGATGAAGATGCCGAGCTCGAAGGGGATCATCACGGTAGCCGACGACTACAAGAAGTCCATCGAGTGCGCCATGGCCAGTAGCCGGCTGGCCGAGTCCCTCGTGGTGGCAGAAGAGAAGAAGATGTTGGAACGGGTTGTGGCCATGGCCGGCAAGCAGCCGGCCTTGTCCCCCAACCCCAACGATTGTGATGCGCAGGGCTCCTTCCAGCCTGCCAAAGAGACGAAGAAGATACCTCTGGACCCGGAGAACCCGGAGAGGTTCGCTGTCATTGGGGCGAACTTGGACAGTAAATAGGAAGGTGAGCTCGTCGACTTCCTCCGTGAGAATCGAGACATCTTCGCATGGTCCCCAAAGGACATGCCGGGTGTCCCGAAGGATTTCGCCGAGCACAAATTACATGTCCGAGCTGATGCGAAGCCGGTCAAGCAGCCCCTCCGCCGACTGTCAGAAGAGAAGCGAAGAATTGTGGGAGAAGAGATAGCCCGGCTCCTTGCCGCTGGCTTTATCATGGAAGTGTTCTTTCCAGAGTGGCTTGCCACCCCAGTTCTGGTTCTGAAGAAGAATAACAAGTGGCGTATGTGTATAGACTACACCAGTCTGAACAAGGCCTGCCCAAAGGATCCGTTTGCTCTGCCACGGATTGACCAAGTGATAGACTCAACAGCCGGATGCGAGCTGTTAAGTTTTTTGGATGCGTACTCAGGGTACCATCAGATCAAGTTGGACCCGGCTGACCGCCTGAAGACTGCCTTCATCACACCCTTTGGAGCTTTCTGCTACCTGACAATGACATTCGGCTTGAGAAATGCCGGTGCCACTTTTCAGCGTTGCATGCAGAAATGCCTCTTGAAACAACTCGGCAGAAATGCCCACGTCTACGTAGACGACATTGTGGTGAAGACAGAGAAGCGCGGTACCTTGCTGGAAGACCTGAAAGAAACATTCGCCAACTTGCGCCGATTCCAGATCAAGCTCAACCCCGAGAAGTGCGTGTTCGGAGTGCCAGCCGGCCAGCTGCTAGGCTTCCTGGTCTCCGAACGCGGCATTGAGTGCAACCCCGTCAAGATCAAGGCCATCAAGAGGATGGAGATTCCCACCAAGCTGCGAGATGTGCAGAAGTTCACTGGCTGCTTAGCCTCCCTGAACCGTTTTATCAGCCGACTAGGAGAAAAGGCTCTCCCCTTGTACCGACTCATGAAGAAGTCCACTCACTTCGAGTGGAATGATCAAGCCGACCAAGCCTTCCATGAGTTGAAGAAAATGCTGACCACTCCGTCTGTCCTGGCTGCGCCGACTGAGAAGGAGCCCATGCTCCTCTACATCGCCGCGACTAGCCGAGTCGTCAGCACTATTGTTGTGGTCCAGCGCCCGGAGGAAGGCCGAGCCCAGCTAGTCCAGAGGCCGGTGTACTATCTCAGCGAAGTGCTGTCCAGCTCAAAGCAAAACTACCCGCACTACCAGAAGATGTGCTATGGGGTGTACTTTGCTGCCAAGAAACTGAAGCCCTACTTCCAAGAGCACCCCATCACGGTCGTGTGCACCGCCCCGCTTGCCGAGATCATAGGCAGCCGGGATGCATCCGGCCGGGTGGCCAAATGGACCATTGCATTGGCGCCCTACACGATCTTCTATCAACCCCGCACCGCCATCAAGTCGCAAGCATTGGCCGACTTCCTCGTCGACTGGGCCGAGACCCAGTACCTACCGCCGGCTCCCGACTCTACCCATTGGCGGATGCACTTTGACGGGTCCAAGATGCGCACCAGCTTGGGAGCCGGCATCGTCCTCACCTCTCCCAAAGGCGACAAGCTCAAGTACACGCTGCAGATCCACTTCGCCGCCTCCAACAACGTGGCCGAGTACGAGGCGCTCGTACATGGGCTCCGGCTAGCCAAAGAACTCAGCATACGCCGGATCCTGTGCTACGGCGACTCAGACTTGGTGGTCCAGCAATCGTCTGGCGACTGGGACGCCAAGGACGCGAACATGGCGGGCTATCGTTTCCTCGTCCATCAGATAAGCGGATACTTCGAAGGGTGCGAGTTCCTTCACGTGCCAAGGGCCGACAACGACCAAGCAGATGCCCTAGCATGGATCAGCTCCACCCGACAAGCCATACCGACTGGCGTCTCCCTCGAGCGCCTCCTCAAGCCGTCCATCAAGCCGTCTCCAGAGTCGGATTCCATCTTCGTACCGCCTGTGCCAGATACAGCCGGATCCGACTGGAGAAATCCCGCAGGTGGCACGGGGACTTTGACAACTGGCCCGGGGACTGCCGTAGTGGCACCCGGCCCGGGGACTTCAGAACCCGGCCCGGGGACTGCAACAGTCGGCCCGGGGACTACAACGACACAAGAAGCAGTGGCCGACTCCAATCCAATGCCACCCAACCCACCCACCCGAGTCATGGTGGCCACATTAACAGAAGAAGAAGTCACAGCTCCGTCATGGGCCCAGCCCATCCTCAAGTTCCTAGTCAGCAGAGAGCTGCCAGCTGATGAGATCTCAGCAAGACTAGTGCAACGACGAGCCGCAACATACACAATAATCAACAAAGAGCTTGTGAAGCGCAGCGTCACTGGAGTCTTCCAGCGTTGCGTCGAGCCAGAAAAAGGAGTGGCAATCCTCAAAGACATCCACCAAGGCGAATGCGGCCACCACGCAGCCTCAAGATCACTTGTGGCCAAGGCTTTCCGCCATGGTTTCTTCTGGCCGACTGCCTTGGAGGATGCTAAAGATATAGTCAAGAGCTGCAGAGGATGCCAAGTTTTTAGCTCCAAGCAACACCTGCCGGCTTCTGCACTCAAGACCATTCCCCTCACCTGGCCTTTTGCCGTCTGGGGACTGGACATGGTGGCCCCTTTCAAGACAGCCCGCGGTGGCTTGACACATCTACTGGTCGCTGTGGACAAGTTCACAAAGTGGATCGAAGCAAAGCCGATTAAGAAGCTGAACGGGCCGACTGCCGTGACATTCATCACCGACATCACTACTTGGTACGGCGTGCCGCACAGCATCATCACCGACAATGGCACGAACTTCGCCAAAGGAGCACTGGCACGTTTCTGTGCGACGCAGGGCATCCGACTGGACTTAGCGTCCGTTGCCCACCCGCAGTCAAACGGCCAGGTCGAGCGAGCAAATGGACTCATCCTCTCCGGCATCAAACCCCGACTGGTTGTACCATTGGAGCGATCGGCCGGCTGCTGGCTCGAAGAGCTGCCGGCTGTCCTCTGGAGCCTGCGCACTACACCCAACAAGTCAACCGGCTTCACTCCATTTTTCCTCGTGTACGGTGCCGAGGCTGTCATCCCAACAGACATCGAGTTCGACTCGCCTCGGATCACCATGTACACGGAGGCGGAGGCCAAAGAAGCAAGAGAAGACGGCGTGGACCTACTGGAAGAAGGCCGGCTGCTAACACTCAGCCGGTCCGCCATCTACCAGCAAGGGTTGCGCCGCTACTACAACCGCAAGGTCAAGCCAAGATCCTTCCAAGAGGGCGACCTTGTGCTCCGGCTGATCCAGCGAACAGCCGGCCAGCACAAGCTCTTGGCCCCTTGGGAAGGCCCCTTCGTCGTCAGCAAGGCACTCGGCAACGACTCCTACTACTTGATCGACGCGCAAAAACCAAGAGCACGCAAGAGAGATGACTCCGGCAAGGAGTCGGAGCGACCATGGAACGCAAACCTCCTAAGACGATTTTACAGTTGAAAAGCAGTATGTATCACGCTCCCCTTTTGTATTAAGTACAAACCAACAGGCCCCCCGAACAATACTCGGGGACTGCCTTTGTTTATCTATGAATGACAAGCGTCATATCCATGAATGTATTATTACATTTGAATTCTTGTCTGGCACTGGGTTCGACTAGTCGGCCCGGGGACTGGCCGCCTTGAGCTATTTTGAAAGTTCTGCCTGAAGTCAGAAAAGTAGTGTGCCGGCTCCCGAGTCCCCTCTTGTTGAAAGTCGCAGCTCAAAGAACTGACTGTCCGACTAAGCAAGAGGCAAGACAGAAAGGACGCCCACACGAAAAATGGCTAAGGAACAACGAACCTATATAGCAAAGAGACGGCCTCCAAACATGCCTGCCGGCTGCCAGAACAGCCGGCTGGCCGGCTTCCTGAAAAACTTAGCTTTAGTCCAGCAGAGCTAAAGTACTCCCCCCCCATCGGCCAAGCACTCCTCCAGCTTCAGATTGCCGAGCAACTGTTGGACTGGGGAGGCGGCATCCAAGGGAGGGCGGCAAAGGAAACAGCGGAAGGATAAAAAGCAAAGCACAAGGAAAGGCCAAATGCATGCATAAGTTATATATACACATAAAGCCCCCAACAGGCTGGCAACAGACATAAGTTCGAATACACCCAGTGGGTGGAATTGTGCAGACTTAACCAAACATTGTTCCAAAAGTAACAAGACAGGAAAACAAAGACGGCAGACTAAGGCGCGGTGCGGAGGCTGAGCTGGTCAGTGAAGACGGCCTCGCCGGCTGAAGGAGTGGCCGTCTAGCGGGTCTCGGCTTTATCACCACCTACGGCAGGCGACGCACTCGCGCGCGACGTGGTGCTGGAGGTGCGGTCAGGCTGAGGCTGGCCGGCTGCTCCACCAGCCGGCTCGGCGTCTTCACCCTCCTCCTCCTCTTCTTCACCGTCGTCGCTGGAGTCGATCTCCTCCGCCGAGTCTTCGCCGTCCGCCGGGTTCAGACCGAACCACTCCTCTGGCTGGGCGACACCGTTGTCGTCCACCTCGGGGGCGAAGACGCAGGTGTCGGTGTAGTCGGCGATTGCCGAAGCCCGCCGGATGATGGCCGGCCGCGCCGGCTCCAGCTCCGTGTCGGCTTGCTGCCGCCAGGTAGCCAGCTGGTCCAGGCTCAGGCCGGGATACCAGGCCTTGACGAACTCCAGCGCCCGCCTGGCACCGGAGCGAGCCGCCGAGGCCTTCCAAGCTTCGAAGCGGCCGACCGCCACCTCCAGCCAGTCGGCAGTCCGACTGGGGGTGCGAGGAACCACTTGGCCGGGCCAGAGGGTGGCCAAGACTTGCGCCCCGGCACGCTGAAGCCGGCGGAGCAGTCGGTGAGCCGGCTGGATGCGGGCCTGGATCGCCAGGAGCTGTTCCTCCAGCGAGCGGCCGGCGGTTGGCGAGATCTCAAAGCCAGCCTGCCTTCGCGCTTGGCGACGGGCCTCGATGGTCTGGTTGGCAGCAGTAGAATAGCCAGGGAAATACTCTGCGCAAGAAAGAAGAAGAAAGGAAGAAAAAAACACCAAAATCAGAAAAAGAGCCAAAGTGGCAGATGGCAAGAAAGGACGAAGAGGTAGGCGACTTACCGTCAACCAGATCTTCGATCTGGCCATAGCCGGAGACCAGAGTCTGCCTGGCCTCAGCCCAGCCAGCCGCCTCCGTCTCGAACTCGGCCTGGAGAGTGGCTTCACGGTCCTGCGCAGCCTTCAGGGCCGCCTTGTGGCCTTCCTCCTGGTCGGCCAGCTTCTTGACCAGGCGGTCGCGCTCCTGCACCAAGGCGGCGAGCTCGGCATCCTTGGCACGAAGGGCAGTCTGAGACTCTCCCAGCTTTGCCCTCAGACTGGCGTTGGCCGCTGCAGGGATGGCAGAAAAAGAAAGAACAGTAAGAAGAAGTCGTCAAGGAAGATCCGACCCGACTGCTCAGCAGTCGGCCCGAATCTCGGGGACTACACCCAGTGGGTGCGCTGACGCGCCCCCACATGAGATAAAGAACAAACCACGTACCTCGGCTCTCAGTAAGGTCGGCGGTCTTCTGAGTCAGCTCCCGAGCCTGGGAGTTGAAGGCGACTGCTCGAAGGTTGTGGTAGTCCTGCAAGATGGACAGAAGACCAAAGTAAGAACAAAAATAGCAAAGGCAAATCCACCAAGAAGTTCCAAGCCGCCTGCTCAGCAGCTGACTCGGAACTCGGGGACTACACCCAGTGGGTGCACCGACGCGCCCCCACGGAAGAAATCAAGATCAAGAAGAAGCAAGATGGGAATACTAACCCGGATGGCCGCCCGCGTCGCGAGGAACTCGTCGGTGAACTGCCTCAGCGCCGCAGCTTGGCCCTGGAGCCAGGTCCGGACGTCCTATGCAGCCACGTTCACCACGGCCGTCCCTCCGCCTGGCGTCCACCCCGAGGTAGCGCTGGCCGCCTCCGCATCCCGGGCCGACGAGCTGGAGCCCACGGCCGGCTGCGGCTCCGACGCGGCCTTCTGTGGCTCCGACGCGGCCTTCCCCACGCGCCGGCTCGACGGAATCCGGACCGTCATCTCAGCCCTCGCGGCCGGCTCGCCCCTCGCCGACTGTGCAGGCGGCGGATCAGGCCGGCCGCCTTGAGCCGCCCCAGTTGGCGGGGTCGGGACCGGCGCCCTCTCCAGGATGATGACGTCGTCGCTTCCCCCCAGCCCTGGCTGGTCGCTGCTGGCTCCCTCTGGCGAGGGCTCCATGTCCCCAGCCACCATGACGCGCAGCAGGGTGACCATCAAAACCTCCCCCGCCGCCGCCGCGGTCGCAGCCTCTGCTTGAGCCCTGGCTGCGGCATCGGCGAGTGCCTTCGCCGCCTCCTCCTCCCGTGCCGCCTGGGCGGCGGCCGCCCTCCGTGCCTCCGCCTCCCGCGCCTCTCGCTCCGCCCGCGCCTCCCGCGCGTTCCTTTCCGTCGCCTCCTGAAGGTCGGCACGGGGGTCCACGCGGCGGGTGGTGCTCCCAGAGCCCCTCGGCGACTCAACGACGGAGGCGGCAGCCGCCCGCTCAAGTGACAGCGGAGCTCTGATCATTGGAGAAAAAGACAAGGGTTCAGGAACCACCAGAGAAAAGAAAGAGAAAGAGTAAACGAAAGAAAGTGAACTTACGCCGACACGGTCTGCGGTTGCTTCACCGTCTTGCGGAAGCGAGCCGCCTTCGCGGCCGCCTCCTCCCGCCTGGTGGCTGCTGCCCCGCCCCTGGGTTTCTTCGTCCGGCTACCGAACAAACCCTGGGTGGCGCGACGCTTTTGACCTCCGCCCTGAGCAGGCGGTGCAGTAGAGGAACCCGCGCCGCACCCAGAAGCCGGCTGGCGGGGCGGGACGACCTCGGCTTCGTCGTCGTCCGGCCAGTCGTCGAAGGTGACTCCGAGCCCGGAGCCGCCTGCTTCGCCGCCGGCTTGGCCGCCACCCGGCTCGATGTTGTCATCCATGCCGGCCGCCCCCAGGTCAGGGTCCTCCAGATCGTGTTCCGTCCGGTCGGGGACGAATCGACGCTCCGTGTCTGACCCGCCGGCCGGCCGAAGAAGAGGACTCTGTCAAAGAACAAGCCGACTAAGTTAGAGTCGGCCAAGAGGAAATCGGCAACGAAGTTGAGAGAAAAAGAAGACACAGGGAGAGCATACCATGGGCGGTGGACTGGCTCGGCTGTATGGCTCCTTGCCGAATTGCCACTCTTCGAAGAGCTTGGAATTGGCAAGGTAGTTCACCATATAGGCGACCTCCTCGTGCGGCATGTCCTTGGTGCACATCCGGCTCGGATCGAGCTGGCCGCTCATCTGACAGATCAGATGAGGACGGCTCTGGAGCGGAAGAACCCGGCGCGTGACGAAGGCGGCCAGAAGGTCAGCCCCCGTCAAGCCCTCCGACTGGGTCATCACTCGCACTCGGGCGACGGCTGCAGACCCGGCCGGCGTCAGAGTCACAGCCCGGAAGGACCACTGGGGCAGCCTGCCCGCCGGTGGGCCGGCTACGTAAGCCGGCAAGTTGACGTAGTCGCCCCGTGGGGCGATGTTCCGCACGTAGAAGTACGACTTCTGCCACTTCTTCACCGATTGGATTAACGGGATGACGGGGAAGGGGTTGTCGGCGACCGACCTCCGCGGCGCGATGAAGGCGCCAGTCTGAGCCGGCACGCCCTGCCTGCGCGAGCCCAGCTTGGTCTGGAAGAACTCCCCCCAGAGCTTGAGGGTGGGGAGGACGCCAAGGTGGCCCTCGCACAGGGTGACGAAGGCCGACAGCAGCACCACCGCATTCGGGGTGAGGTGGTGCGGCTGGAGCTGATAGAATTCGAGCCAGGAGCGGAAGAAGGCGCTCACTGGAAGGCCGATGCCGCGCAAGAAGTGCGAGCGGAAGACCACCCGCTCGCCCTCCTGCGGCTCCGGCGTGATTTCCTTCGCCGGCGCAAGGCGGACCTCCACCTTGTCTGCGCCGGGCAGCCGCCGCGTGTTGCGGAGAAACTCGACGTGGTCGTCGTGGACGTTGGAGCCATCCCAATCCCCGCCATGCTGCTCCGTGGCGGGAGGCATGGCAAAAACAAGCGCGGCGGCGGAGGAACGTGCGGTGGAAGAGCGCGGCGGCGAGGCGCTGTTGCAAGAAACGGCGAGCGAAGAAGATGGTGGAAGTAGGAGGAGCGTGCGAGGGCCTGCCGCCCTCCACCTCTCCCTACTTATAGCCTCGCGAGGCGAGGCCGAAGAGGCCGGACGTGGGATTAACTGCACCCACTCCCCCCACGTCTCGTGATTATTGCGCATAAATGCGAGCCGAAACTGCCGCACGGGACGTGCGGGTGGTTTCGGGATACAGAGAATCCGCGCCTGGGCCCGGGCGCGGACGTGGTGGGCCCCCGCCCTGCGGCGACGTCCCGTCGCGCGCGTGGGCTGGCAGGCTTTCTGGCCGAGGGAGGCCACGTGGTTCGCAGATGGCAAGTGGCCGGCCCGCGGCCCGGAGCACACGCTAGCGAGCTCCCGCCCTCCGACTCCGGAGTTTTCGACCAAGGCGGCACGCCGAACTAAAGCCGTCTCCCAGCTGCCGACTTGTCAAGATAGGAAGCTGATCGAGCTTCTCAACCCCTACTCCACCTCGAAGCCCAATCAGCTTCGGGGACTACTGTCGGAGTAAATGGCCACGGGTAGCCTAACCGACTGCCCCTGGTTCTTCTGAAAAAATTATCAGGCCTTCGGCCCTCCAAGCACTCCAAGCATTGGGCCGCCTTCCCTGGCCGGCTACCTCCGAAGCCGACTCCCGGAAGGCGACCCAGCCTCAGCAACCCTTCCCCAGGACGACTACGGGGTGGCCGATTCCAAGAAGCCGGCCAAGAAGAACGCCGACTCCAAGAAGCCGGCCGAGACCACAACCACCAAAGCTACTCTCACATAACGGTGACAAGACGGGGTGTGGCCACAGTGCGGCCCACTACCCCCGAAGCCCGAGGCGGGCATGGCTACAGGAGGCCGTACGGGACGGCCGTCTCCCGTGCGGCTCGGCACTGTAGCCATGCTAGCCTCAACATCATCCACGACAGACTCCCGTAAGGCCCACGGGCGGCGGGCCCCTTCAACCAGAGAGAGGCGTGGAGGCGGCCCGGCCTTTCCCAGTCGGCCAAGGGCGTAGCCGGCCTCCAAAAGCCGGCTACTCCCTTCCTCGAAGCAGGAGCCCCATTAAGGAGACAAGACGAGGTAAGGCTACAGTGAGAGCCCCCGAGGCGGCCCACTGTAGCCACGCTTACCTCGACAAAGCCCTCGTCATCAGAGGCGAGGCTACAGTAAGCAGCCGCCGACAAGACCCTAGGCGGTGGGGCCGGCCTGTCGACCAAGAAGCCGGCAGCCGGCGGGACCCACCAGTCGGTGGGACCCAACGGCCGGCGGAGAAGCCGGCGAGCGTAGACACTGACGGCTGGGACCAGCGCCCAGTCGGATTACCATTGTACCCCCGGGGGGTAGGCCTATATAAACCCCCCGGAGCACCCATGCAAAGGGTTGGCTTCTAAGCATAACACACACACCACAGATAGAGAGAAGAGAGAGCTAGCCTTGTTCTTCTTCTCCCTTGAACCCAACAGCTCTAGGAGTGATTGTAGCTACTTTCACCGATCTAGTGA
Source organism: Triticum aestivum (assembly GCF_018294505.1). NCBI lineage: Eukaryota > Viridiplantae > Streptophyta > Magnoliopsida > Poales > Poaceae > Triticum > Triticum aestivum. The sequence goes on along the minus strand of NC_057808.1, from coordinate 297,063,266 downwards.
TCATGCGGAGACCCCGCAGAGCAGGACTAGGGGTGTTATCTCCTCGGAGAGCCCCGAACCTGGGTAAGATCCGCCGGCGTGCATGTCTTCGCCTCATCCCGTTTCCAGGCACCGGCGACGTCTTATTGGCACCCACACAGATAAGCCATCCGTTGGCATATGTCGCACCAACCACCCGACAAAGAGCAAGAGGGTGAGGCGGATTCCCTCGGCAAGATCCTTGCCGGGGCGGCCTCCGCGGCCCCGGCAAGAGCCTTGCCGGGGCAACTTGCCCAACGCCAATAGGGCGGACCACCCTTGAGCCCAAAGGTTCCAACACCATCAACCACTGGAACCAAGGCTCGGGAGGCACCTCCGTGGTGGACAAGATCAGATGAGGACCAGAAGACGACGATCCTCGGCGAGATCCTTGCCGAGGAAATCCACGAGACCCCCGGCAAGATCCTTGCCAGGGACGACTGCGGTGCCACGACGAGACCCTTGCCGGGGCCCCAGCAAGACCCTTGCCGAGGACATCCGCGGGGCCGCGGCCAGGCCCACGTCTGCCAAGACTACACCGCCGCTCCCATGCAGCTGCTAGCTCAACCAGCTGGGCGGGCACCTGCGTGGCAGCATGCGGCCTCTACGCCGACTCAACTAGCACATGCGTGGTGGAATGCAGATCTTCGTGAAGACTCCACCACCACGCGAGCCCAGCAGCCAGCCAACGTGGCGCTGCAACGCCTCATCAGCTCGGACGCGCGTCGGAGCCAGGCGAGGCGGCGACAACTAGGACGAGCTTCCTTGCCGTCCCCGATAAAGCAAGAGGGGCACGTCGGCAGCGCATTAAATGCGTTTGTCTGACGGTGCCAGAGGATAGACTCATCCACTGTACACCTTTCCACTTCCTGTGTGCCACTGTGGCGACCCCTTTTGTCTATAAAAGGAGGCCTGAGGCGTCCAGGAGAACCATTCAGACCTTTTGGACTGGACACGCACCGTAGCTAGTTCAAGAGCTCAAGAACACTCAGATATACACACCAAAGCAGGACTAGGGTATTACGCATCCTCGCGGCCCGAACCTGGGTAAACGATGCTTGTGCTGACCGCCAGACCCACTCTTTGCACAACCTCGCGCCCTTCAACCGTAGAAGGGATCCAAGTGATTCCATAGGTGTCGATTTCCCCCGACATCTTTGGCACGCTAGGTAGGGGCGGCGCAATTGTGAAAATCCGGTCTAGCAGTTAGTCTAGGAGTTCTTCATCGCCATGGCTCCCAAGAAGAAGACAATCACGGCGATCGGTTCATCCGGAGCCGGACGGCCCGTACCGGTGCGGGCGAACAGCGGGGCGGTCGCGGACGGAAGCCGAGGTGCGGCCCGTGAAAACCCACACCGCTCTGGCAGTCAGAGCCCCGCGAGCGGCGTCGTTCGTGCGCGAGACGACGGGCCGCACGCCGTCAAATCCAAAGACGGAGCTCGGTCCCCCGCAGGCAGCGCGGGGCCCTCCAAGGGCGGCACCGTGCCACCTACGGGCGGCGCGGCGACCTCCAAGACACCTACACCGGCGCCCACGACGCGCTCTTCCCAGATTGTGCGCGACGAGCAGCGTCGCCACGCTGGTGACCCCGGACGCCGCCGTGGGAAGAGTCCTGTGCATCATTCACCGCCGTTAGAAGGAGGCCAGCATGCCCCCGAGACGCTGGCGAGAATGGCGCACAGCCGCCAGGCCGTGATAGAGCTCCTTCTAACGTGGTTAGGAGTTGGAGCGCGTCACGGTCCACGCAGCTTTCGTCGCCGCCCACACCAGCAGAAGCTTTGGCGCGCGCGCAGTTGCTCCTCTACTTTCCTCCCGCTGCGGAAAAACTCGACGAGTGGAGAGCCACCATCCGGAGCCTCGTCGGCGTCGCCAACAAAGATGAGCCGCGACCAGCGGGGCCCTCAGGCCGCCGCTCCATCGAACCACCGCATGCCAGCGGTGGAAGGACCGTGGGTGCTGCGGCCATGGTGCACTCTCCTCCTCCACACCAGCCACCACAGGTGTCGATCCGTCGTGATGACTCTTGTGATAACATTACCATAGCGTCGTCCGACCCATGGACCCACCGCGATCAGCGCCAAGTTCTTCGGGAGCGAGCCCATGAAGACGCTCGAACCACCATCGAGCGCTAGCGCTATGCACGCCATCAATCAGATAGGCAGGCAGGGCCCACTATGGACCACCCAGCTCCAGGAGGCCCTGGCGGCCTACCTTACGAGGTGGGTTGCCCAGCCTTTACCCATGAGCTGCGGCAGTTCCAGTGGCCCTCCCACCGCACGTTCAAGCCCGGCGTCGGCGAGAAGTACAACGTCAAGACCCATCCGTCGAAGTTCCTCGGCATCTACACCATCGCCATGCAAGCTGCTGGAGCTCGCGACGACAAGGTGCTTGCCAATTACTTCCCGTTGGCGCTTAAACCCAATGTCATGTCATGGTTGATGCACTTGCCGGCGGATTCCATTTCTTCTTGGTCGGATTTGTGTCATGAGTTCGTTGGCGCCTTCACCGGAGGCCACCAAGCTCTTGGCCAGACAAGCAATTTGCATATTATCCCCCAGAAGGAAGGTGAAACCCTGCGCAAGTACATACAGAGGTTCAGCCAGGTGCAGTACAACATCCCATATGTTCATCCCGCTGCCGTGATCAGCGCATTCCATCAGAATGTGCGCAACCGCAAGATGCGTGAAGAGCTGGCGATGAACAAGGTCAAGGATGTGGCCGAACTTTATGTTCTGGCCGACAGGTGCACTAGAGCAGAAGAGGGGAGGAAGTACCCCGGCGAGGACGCCGGCGCGGAAACCGACTCCACAAACGAAGACACAGCCGCCCCGACGAAGAAGGGCCGGCGCCGCAACAGAAAGCGCAAGGGCAAGATCGTGCTTGCCGTCGAGGGATCCGAGGACACCGGCGCCGCCAAGAAGGCCAAGGTAGACGACCCCGGCAAGGAAATTGCCGGGTGCGCCGCTTGCCGGGCCTTGGCGGCTGCCGACAAGCCAGGAGGCTTCGACAAGTAGTATTGCAAGATCCACCGCACCAAGGGCCACGACCTCCAGAACTGTCGGCAAGTTGAGTTGCTTGCTGAAAAGCAAAAAGCCGAGTACGAGAGGCGGGACAAGGAGAAGGGTCGGGATGGTGCCAAAGGATCCGGCAAGAAGCGTGGCAGCAAAGGAGGCCGCCGCGGCAAGGATAACCAGCAAGAGAGGCCCGCTCGGGGCCGTGACAAGAAGCAGGAAGACGATGATCATGACAAGGACGACGAGTCCGGCGAGCAGGAGTTCCAGAAAGCTATGGAGGCCATGTGCGTCGATGGTGGCGCCTCGCTGCACACCTCTCACCACCAGCTCAAGCAGTGGGCGCGTGAGATCACACCAGCGGAGCCATCATTAGATGCTTAGAAGCCACTGAAGTGGTCCAGCACGCCTATCATCTTTGACACCGAGGACTACCCTGATCGAACAACTGCGGTCGGGTGTTTGCCATTGTTGGTTTCACCAACGATACGCAACCTCAAGGTGACAAAGATGCTAGTTGACGGCGGGGCCGGTCTGAATTTGATCTCGCCCGTTGTGATCAAAAGGCTGCAGATTCCTGATGGAGACCTCGAGGAGACGGGCACGTTTCAAGGGGTCAACCCGGGAAGGAGTCAGCTGAAGGGTAAGGTCACGCTGCCTGTGACGTTTGGAGGCAAGTTGAACTATAGGATGGAGAGGATTGTCTTTGATGTAGCCGAGATCCCCTTGCCCTACAACGTGATCCTCGGCCGCCCGGCACTAGCCAAGTTCATGGCGGCGTCGCATTACGCCTACAACATGCTGAAGATGCCTGGGCTGATGACCATCATCACCGTCGCCTCCGACAAGAAAGACGTGCTGATCTGCGCCGACCAACTCTACCGGGAAGCAGTTGCAGCGACTGCCGCCAAGGCACTTGCTCCTACCGCCAAAGCTCCGGGAGGGAAGAAGACCGGCAAGACCTCTCGCACCCACTCCGGCAAGCGCACCTCTTCGGAGTATTGTGCTCCCGTTGAGGACGTGCCAGAGAGCTCCACCGGCAAGAGCAAGAAATCCAGAGCTGCTCCACCAGAGACCAAGAAGGTGTCCGTGAAGGAGGATGGCATGGGAGGGGCTTTCACTATAAGCTCCACCTTCGACAGCAAATAGGAAGGCGCGCTCGTCACTTTCCTGCGGTCGAATGTCGATGTGTTTGCATGGCAAGCATCCGACATCCCCAGAGTTCCCAGGGAGGTGATTGAGCACCATCTTGCTGTCTGTCCTCATGCGCGACCCATCAAGCAGAAGGTCAGGAAGCAAGCTTTGGAAAGGCAGGAGTTCATCATAGAGGAGATCAGGAAATTGGAAGCGGCAGGCTTGGTGAGAGGAGTACTCCATCCGACGTGGTTGGCCAATCCGGTGGTGGTGCACAAGGAAAATGGGAAGTGGAGGCTGTGTATTGATTACACAGATATCAATAAGGCTTGTCCAAAGGACCCTTTCCCGTTGCCGCGCATTGACCAGATTGTTGACTCCACGGCTGAGTGTGACTTGCTATCATTCCTTGATGCCTACTTAAGATACCACCAGATCTTCATGATGAGAGAAGACGAAGAGAAGACAGTGTTCATCACCCCATGTGGTACGTATTGCTTTTTACGGATGCCTTTCGGGTTGAAGAGTGCTGGCTCAACGTTTGCAAGAGCAGTCCAAATTGGTTTTGAGCCCCAGCTACATAGAAATATGGAAGCTTATATGGATGACATAGTGGTCAAAACCAAGGACGGGGCGACACTTGTACAAGATTTAGAAGTGACGTTTGCAAATCTGCGCAAGATCAACCTCAAGTTGAACCCTGAGAAGTGTGTCTTCGACGTTCCGTCCGGCAAACTTCTCGGTTTCTTTGTGTCGCAGCATGGGATCGAGGCGAACCCAGACAAGATCAAGGCTATTGAGCAGATTGAGGCACCCAAGCAGATCAAGGATGTGCGTCGGCTCACTGGCTACGTTGCCGCCATGAGCAGATTCATCTCCAAGTCTGCTGAGCATGCCCTTCCCTTTTTCAAAATCTTGAAAAAGACAGGCCCAATGGAATGGACCCCAGAGGCCGAAGCAGCGCTGCAGGATTTGAAGAAATACCTCTCCTCTACACCGATACTAGTTGCGCCTAAGCCACAAGAGCCATTACTGTTGTATCTAGCGGCAACGAATCAAGTGGTCAGCGCCGCGCTAGTGGCATAGAGGGAAGTCGATGAAGAGGCAGTGGCAACGGCAGGACTGGAGGATGGCGAGCCAAAGTTCCCCCCGGCAGGGCCTGATGCCGGCAAGGCAAGGCCCCCGGCAGAGTCTGACGCCATCGGGACGGGGCTCGTGCAACCAAATGAAGTGGTGCAGAAGAACAAGATGATGCAGCACCCGGTTTACTTTGTCAGCTCCCTCTTGCAGGGGGGCTAGGTCAAGGTACTCCGGTGTGCAGAAATTGCTCTTCGGCCTCCTTATGGCCTCGAGGAAGCTGCGTCATTACTTCCAAGCCCACGAAATCACCGTCGTCACCTGCCTCCCATTGCAACGGATACTGGATAACCCAGACGCGACCGGGAGGATCGTGGAGTGGGCCTTGGAACTGCCGAGCTTTGGTTTGAAGTTTGAAAGTACTTCGACAATCCAGAGCAGAGTCTTGGCAGAGTTCATTGCGGAATGGACCTCGACGCCCGACGAAGATATCCAGGAGACCACTCTCCCCGGCAAGGAAGCAAGTCGCAACTGGATTATGTACTTTGACGGGGCTTTCTCGCTACAAGGCGCCGGTGCTGGTGTGCTGCTCGTCGCGCCCACCGGAGAGCACCTCAAGTATGTGGTCCAGATGCACTTTCCCAGGGAGATGTCCACGAACAACACTGCTGAATACGAGGGGTTGCTTGCCGGTCTCAGGATCGCGGCAGACCTCGGGATCAAGAAGCTCATCGTCAGGCAAGTCAACAAAGATTATCAAAGCCCGTTGATGGAGGCCTATGCAGATGAGGTGAGGAAGATGGAGGAGCGCTTTGACGGTATACAAGCGGAGCATGTTCCCCGAGTGGAGAACGACATCGCCGACTACCTGTCAATGCGCGCTGCCTTCAAACTACGTGTGGAACCAGGTACGTTTGTGCTTCGGTTAACTCAACCATCCGTTAAACCATCAACAGAGCAGAATAAGCGAAGGAAATCAAGCCCCGGCAAGTACTTTCCCGCCGAGCCCCCGGGGGCCGCTAGCAAGGATGTTGCCATGGACAATGAGCCTGCCAAGGGGCAACCGACTCCGGTAGGGCGTCAAGCCCTGGCCGTAGAGACGGACGCTCCCATGGCAGAGGAAATGCCTTTAGTCCTTGCCTTCGAGCCCCAGGCTCCGGCATGGGCACAGCATACCGTCCGATTCCTCCAAACAGGGGAACTCCCTGAGGAGCAGGAAGAAGCGGAGAAAGTAGCCCGTCGGTCTACCATGTATCAGTTTGTCGACGACGTCATGTACAAAAAAAGACCGAACGGTGTGAAATTGAAGTGCATTCCCCAGGAGGGAGGACTGGAGCTATTGGCAGAGATACACGGAGGCATATGTGGTTCCCACATAGGGTTGAGGGCCCTTGCCGGCAAGGCATTCTGGCAAGGTTTCTTCTGGCCCACTGCCCTCCAGGATGCAATGGCACTAGTAACCAAGTGTGAAACGTGTCAGTTCCATTCGAAGCAGCTTCATCAACCAGCTCAAGCCCTTCAAACAATTCCTCTCTCCTGGCCATTTTCGGTCTGGGGGCTCGACATACTGGGCCCTTTCCCCCGCGCTGTCGGGGGCTTTGAGTACTTTTACGTTGCAATCGACAAGTTCACAAAGTGGCCGGAGGTGGAAGCAGTGAGGAAGGTGACAACGCAGTCAGCCGTCAAGTTCTTCAAGGGGCTAGTCTGCCGTTTTGGTGTGCCAAACAGAGTCATCACCGACAACGGCACGCAGTTCACAAGCTACACCTTCATGCAATACATCCAAGACCTCGGCAGCAAGGTCTATTTCGCTTCCGTGGCACACCCATGGAGCAACGGCCAGGCGGAGGGGGCAAATGCTGAAGTACTGCGAGGCCTAAGGACAAAGACTTTTGACAGGCTGCACAAGAGCGGAAGGCGCTGGATTGATGAGTTGCCGACGGTTCTTTGGTCAATCAGAACGACGCCAAATCGAGCCATCGTCCAGACACCCTTTGCCCTGGTATATGGGGCAGAAGCAGTTCTCCCCACGGAACTCACATATGGGTCACCTCGAGTGCTCGCTTATGACGAGCTTGAGCAGGAGCAATTGCGGCAAGATGCACAACGCTCCTTGAGGAAGATCGTCTTCGGGCGGCTGTGAGAGCAGCACGCTACCAGCAAGCCTTGCACCGCTACCATAGTGGCAAGGTTCATGCCCAAATCCTTGAGGAAGGCGACCTTGTTCTTCGGCACATTCAATCGGCCAAGAATTCCAACAAGTTGACGCCGAAGTGGGAAGGCCTTTATTGGGTAATACGAGTCACCAGGCCTAGCGCAGTCCGCCTGGAGACCGAAGATGGTATTCCAGTGAGCAACTCATGGAACATCGAACACCTTTTGTACAAGCCTTGCTGGCAAGGCACGTAACCCTCTGTACAAAGCCAGGCGTAGACATTGAGCATAAATAAATGAAGCGCTGGCGCCCTAAGTTTTAGCATGCATGCTAGGTTAAGTCTCTCCCTCGGTTAGGGTTGATAGTGCTTAGCGGCGACTAATCCCTAGCATAGAGGTCGAGTGTATGTCTCTCTGTTCCTTTCCGTCCTCTTTGGTTCGCAGGGTACATAGATGTTTCTGCTGAGCTGTTTGGAAGAAAGAGAACAAGCCGGCACTCTGGCCCCGGCAAGCCAAGGTTGCCGGGGGCTGCAGACACAAGAATCCAACCACGGCAAGCCAAGGCTGCCAGGGGCTGTAGATCCAGATAAGTCTTTTATCCCCTATTGTGCATTTTCCGTATGGAGTTGGGACGTATGAAACCTCGTTTTATTCCTAGGCCACCATGCTCCCCCTTTTTTCCTGTACCCAAGAACTATTCCCTGTGTCGGAACTGGGTCGTAGTCGCGGTGACAAGGAAATAAATGAAGGGCCTAACTCTACTTTGCCCTGCCTCCACCAAGACCGTGAGAATGGTCGAATGAAGTAACCGGACGGCAAGGCCTGTTGCCGGGCGACAATGTTTATCTTAAAAATAACAAGGATTCACTCCTTTGCATGGGCCTCGCTCATGCACAAAGAGCCCGGCAAGCACCCTTTTTCATTAAAAACATCCCATACAGGAAATGGAACAAGATGGCAGAAGGGCAAAAGGAGCGCCTAGGCGAGGTACGAGCAGTAGAAGACGCCAAGAGAACATATCGGCGTTCGTCCGGAAGGAGGCCGGTGATGACGATGTCGGAGGAAGAGCTGGAAGACGAGGCAGTGGCCCGCCAATACGCGATGAAGGCGTCGGGGCCATCGTACTCTGAGTTGACGGCCCACCACCCGCCTTCTTCGTCTTCCCCCTCCCTCCAACGCCAGCCGCCCAAGGCGACGACCCCGAGAAGTTCAAGGAGCTGGCGATACAGATGATGGTGCTGCCGGCGTTGCCCAGGAACGGGGTGCCCGACGCCTAGTCGGACCCGTCATCCTCCCGCCCGCTACCCTCGTTGTCGATGTCGCTGTCCTCCTCCTCACTCCCGCTTGAGGAAGAGTCTTCATCGTTGGAGGAGCTCTCCACGCAGCACTTTAGGCGAGTTCCGAAGTGGCCAAAGACCTTGACGGAGAGTAGGTCGTTCTCCATTAATTTGAAATATAGAGCGAGCCCCGCCGTCAGGCTGTGGATGCGAGCGAAGGTCTTCCATCCGCGGCGAAGGTACATGACGTGAGGAGAGGGAAAGTCGACATCGACCCACGTGCCGCCGTTCCCGCAGCCCCTCATATGCAACCTGAGGGTCTGTGGCGGGTCGAGCTCCATCTCCCAAGCGAATGGAGTAGGGAGGCGAAGACGACGACGCGGTGGCCGGCGCAGCCTGATGAAGAACTCACGGGGCTGGTCCCCGACGTGGCCCTCCATTGGGGGAGGCATCGCTGGCAGAGGCAAGGCCGGTGCGCCGCCCCGTCCCCCTCTTCCTCGAGCGCCACGGCGACCTCGGACTCGCCCCCTCCCCCTTCCTCTCGTGCCGGCTCCACCACCGCGAGCTCTTGGGGAGGAGGGACGCGCTATCGAGCAGAGACCCTCGCCGCCACCGTCGAAGGGCCGGTGCCCCCTCTCGCCAAGACAGATGAAAGAAAGGAGCCAAGGTGGAAGGAGATGGATGATGGAGATTGTGGGGTGCCATCCCCCCTTCTTATAAAGGGGCGGGGTCGGGGCTCGGCCGCCCCACTCAACCAATCCGGCCATCAGGGGCACAGGGAATCTGGACCGACCCACTGCTCCAATCAGCTA